>NW_011495032.1:4437004-4437460 GCF_000754665.1 Bison bison bison
ACTATGGAATGAGGTTCGTGACATTGTACAGGAGACAGGGATCAAGACCATCCCCATGGAAAAGAAATGCAAAAAAGCAAAATGGCTGTCTGGGGAGGCCTTACAAATAGCTGTGAAAAGAAGAGAAGCGAAAAGCAAAGGAGAAAAGGAAAGATATGAACGTCTGAATGCAGAGTTCCAAAGAATAGCAAGAAGAGATAAGAAAGCCTTCTTCAGTGATCAATGCAAAGAAATAGAGGAAAACAACAGAATGGGAAAGACTAGGGATCTCTTCAAGAAAATCAGAGATACCAAAGGAACATTTCATGCAAAGATGTGTTTGATAAAGGACAGAAATGGTATGGACCTAACAGAAGCAGAAGATATTAAGAAGAGATGGCAAGAATACACAGAAGAACTGTACAAAAAAGATCTTCATGACCCAGATAATCACGATGGTGTGATCACTCACCTAGA
>NW_011495032.1:4438769-4447898 GCF_000754665.1 Bison bison bison
CACTACAGATGGTGACTGCAGCCATGAAATTAAAAGACGCTTACTCCTTGGAAGGAAAGTTATGACCAACCTAGATGGCATATTCAAAAGCAGAGACATTACTTTGCCAACAAAGGTTCGTCTAGTCAAGGCTATGGTTTTTCCTGTGGTCATGTATGGATGTGAGAGTTGGACTGTGAAGAAGGCTGAGCACCGAAGAATTGATGCTTTTGAAGTGTGGTGTTGGAGAAGACTCTTGAGAGTCCCTTGGACTGCAAGGAGATCCAACCAGACCATTCTGAAGTTGATCAGCCCTGAGATTTCTTTGGAAGGAATGATGCTAAAGCTGAAACTCCAGTACTTTGGCCACCTGATGCGAAGAGTTGACTCACTGGAAAAGACTCTTATGCTGGGAGGGATTGGGGGCAAGAGGAGAAGGGGACGACAGAGGATGAGATGGCTGGATGGTATCACTGACTCAATGGACGTGAGTCTCGGTGAACTCCGGGAGTTGGTGATGGACAGGGAGGCCTGGCATGCTGTGATTCATGGGGTCGCAAAGAGTCGGACACGACTGAGCAGATCTGATCTGAACACAGAAAATTGAGAGACATGATTAAATGTTATTAGGATGTCAAGTGTTGGGATGGCCTGTTATGCAGCAAAAGGTAACTGATACACCTGCTCTGGGGCTTCCCTGGTGACTCAGTGGTAAAGAATCTGCCTACTAATGCAGGAGATGCAGGAGACTCAGGTTCAATCCCTGGGTTGGGAAGACCTCTTGAAGAAGGAAATGGCAAGCTACTCTAGTATTCTTGCCTGGGAAGTCCCATGGATAGAGGAGCCTGGAGGGCTACAGTCCATGGGGTCACAAAAGAGTCATACACAACTTCGCAAACGACACCTGGACTGAAAGACAGGCACTGTGTTTAAGGAAGAAAATATGTTTACCCCCTCTCCAAGGCAAACATAGTGAACTAGAGATCCTTGGGCTTTTAGGGGATCTGAGAATGGACTTCAGGGAGCCTATGACTCTACCTGGATCAGCATGCAAATTGTAGGTCCCTGCACATGTGTGCACTTCTCAAGGAAAAAAAGATGATAAAATGAATCAGATTCTCCCACCTCAGGAGTTCCTGACAAGGAGTGGGCTGGACAAGGAGTGGAGAAGACTTATATCTCCTTGCTGTGACCATAGACTCTGTTTCATCGGGTTTAGCTTATTCAAACTTTTTTTGAAGTATATGACAAGTTTGTCAAAAGAATCAAACCTCAATGTATAAAATAGATAAAAGTGCTGCTGCTGCTAAGTCACTTCAGTCGTGTCCAACTCTGTGCAACCCCAGAGACGACAGCCCACCAGGCTCCCCCATCCCTGGGATTCTCCAGGCAAGAACACTGGAGTGGGTTGCCATTTCCTTCTCCAATGCATGAAAGTGAAAAGTGGAAGTGAAGTCGCTCAGTCATGTCCGACTCCTAGCGACCCCATGTACCACAAGCCCACCAGGCTCCTCCGCCCATGGGATTTTCCAGGCAAGAGTACTGGAGTGGGATGCCATTAGGCTTAGATTCTCCACAATGCTGCTGCTGCTAAGTCGCTTCAGTCGTGTCCGACTCTGTGCGACCCCATAGACAGCGGCCCACCAGGCTTCCCTGTCCCTGGGATTCTCCAGGCAAGAACACGGGAGTGGGTTGCCATTTCCTTCTCCAGTGCATGAACGTGAAAAGTGAAAGTGAAGTCCCTCAGTTGTGTCCAGCTCCTAGCGACCCCATGGACTGCAGTCTACCAGGCTCCTCTGTCCATGGGATTTTCCAGGTAAGAGTACTGGAGTGGGGTGCCATTGCCTTCTCCGCTCCACAATGCTACATCACCTTTATTCCCCACTCAGGTTCCTGAGATACCCTTGTGATTGAAAACTATTTGCCATGGGGGAAATTTTCCCCCATACTTTGCCTTTTCCACAATGTCATATAATGGAATTTGTACAGCATACAATCTTTGGAATGTGGCTTCTTCCACTTAAGATGATGCTTTTGAAATTCATCCACACCAGACCATATTCCAGTAGATCCTTCCTCTTTATTACTGAGTAGTATTCCATCATGTGGATACTATGGTTTCTTCATCCATTCATCTGTTAGTGGACATCTGAATTGCTTCCTTATAAGTTTTAAATACCAAAAGAAGTTTCTGGGGTAATTTGAGAACTTCCCTTCCTGGGATTAAAATTGGCTTGCATTTTCTATGAGGGTGGCAGAGGCAGAAGAATATTCCAGTGACCTGGATTTTGGAGAAGCTAGGGGAAGTGCTTCCTGTCCTTTATTGTGCCCATGAAGTGAACATCATGAAGTGTTCCCTTGGTATTACCTGCCTCCTGAGAAACCTGTATACAGGTCAAGAAGCAACAGTTAGAAATGGACATGGAACAACAAAATGTTTCCAAATTGTGAAAGGAGTAAGTCAAGGCTGTATATTGTCACCCTGCTTATTTAATTTACATACAGAGTATATCATGTGAAATGTTGGGCTAAATGAAGAACAATCTGGAATCAAGGTTGCTGGGAGAAATATCAATAACCTCAGATATGCAGATGACACCACCCTTATGGCAGAAAGTAAAGAAGAACTAAAGAGCCTCTTGATGAAGGTGAAAGAGGAGAGGGAAAAAGCTAGCTTAAAACTCCACATTAAGAAAATTAAGATCATGGCATCTGGACCCATCACTTCACAGAAAACAGATGGGGAAACAATGGAAACCTTGACAATCTTTATTTTCTTGGGCTCCAAAATCACAGTGCTGGTATACTTCAGCTAAACATATCACCTAGAGATTGACATCATTGATTAGTGGTTTAATGGAAGTGTGTATGTATGCTCAGCTGCTAAGTCAGGTCTGACTCCTTGCAACCCCGTGGACTGTAGCCCGCCAGGCTCCTCTGTCCAAGTGATTCTTCAGCAAGAATACTGGAGTGGGTTGCCATTCACTTCCCCAAGGGATCTTCCTGACCCAGGGATTGAACCTGGGTCTCCCACATTGCAGGCAGATTTTTACCATTTGAGCCACCAGGGAAAGAAGGCTGGGCAAGCTAAATTCATGCAAAACAACTGGATAAGACTCTTGAGAGTCCCTTGGACTACAAGGAGATCAAACCAGTCAATCCTAAAGGAAATCAGTCCTGAATATTCATTAGAAGGACTGATGCTGAAGCTGAAGTTCCAATACTTTGGCCACCTGAGGCGAAGAGCCAATTCATTAGAAAAGACCCTGATGCTGGGAAAGATTGAAGGCAGGAGGGGAGGGGGATGACAAAGGACAAAATGGTTGGATGGCATCATCAACATACTGGAGTGGGTTGCCATTTCCTTCTCCCAATGAGTTTGAGCTACCTCTGAGAGATGGTGAAGGACAGGGAAGCCTGGCGTGCTGCAGTCCATGGGGTCACAAAAAGTTGGACGTGACTGAGCAACTGAACAACAACAAAATACTTAGCTGAAATCAACACAAGTTTTCAATAGTGATTCCTACCAGCATGTCATTTGGCAGATGCGGGAGTTATGCACAGCTAAAAAGGGGATGTAAAAATCCAGTCCCACCCCTCCCTCCAGGTGCCCACCCACTTTGAGGTCGGTTGGCAACATGGCACACACGAGGATGCAGATGAATTCCCAGACAGTTGTGTAACAGCCTCAGTGTAACAGATAGGCAGGTGTCACAAAGCATGGACGCCCTGAATCAAACCAGCTTTATCACATTTCACAGTATTTCAGGCCTCTCCTTCCCAGCTCTGATTCCATGCAGGGCCCTGAAATCGATATGTGCCCCAGCGAGCTCAGGAGGGCCCCCATCCAACCCGGTAGGATGTGCCTTAGCTCTGCTGCCTGAAACAGGCCCCCCCAGCTGCTGAGGACCCTGGGAGATGATAGCAGTTGCAGGGCATTCTGTTCACTTCTGGCGCCAGTGGTTTCACGGGCATCTTTTCTTGCTTGGCAGCCCCCAGGAAACAGAGATAACACAGACTGTACACTTTGCTTATGGGATTATGAAATATGTTCTGTCATTTGTAATAAGACAAGGAAAAGTGTTTGCCCCAAAACATGCTTCTGTGAGTTGGCACTGTAAAGGAGAAGTTTTCAGTGGAAAAGATGAATCTGGAGTTGGGAATTCACCTTACCCTAGAATCCTTGACTTTCTCCCCTCTTGTTGGTCTTGCCTGAGGTGGACCAATGTAATTCTCTGCAGAGAACTGGGCTGGGAGCTCAAGAGAAGCATGGAGCTGCTGCTGCTGCTGCTAAGGCGCTTCAGTCGTGTCCGACTCTGTGAGACCCCATGGATGGCAGCCCACAAGGCTCCCCCATCCCTGGCATTCTCCAGGCAAGAATACTGGAGTGGGTTGCCATTTCCTTCTCCAGTGCGTGAAAGTGAAAAGTGAAAGTAAAGTCACTCAGTTGTGTCTGACTCCCAGCGACCCCATGGACTACAGCCTACCAGGCTCCCCAGCCCATGGAATTTTCCAGGCAAGAGGTCTGGAGTGGGGTGCCGTTGCCTTCTCCCAGCATGAAGCTAGCAGGTCTCTAATAGATGCTACAAAGGATGGCTCCCTCCATAGCTCTTGGTGTCCCCCAGACAATTCTCAGTTGCATCACCCAGGAGAACATGCACAGTTTCCTAGATTCTTGGGGTCTCTACCAAGAGTCGGAAGCTAAGTTTACTCTCCCAATTGGCTGGACACTGCAACCTTCACTGTTCAATTTCTTGTGTGAAAAACTGCCTTTTCTTAATTGAGTCTAATGAAGAAAATTGCATTAATTGGGGGAGACCCAGCCTCTGACTCATGGTCATGGCTTGACTGAAACATTCCTTGAAGGAAACCAAGGTTCAAATGATGTAGCATGCTCAGTGACAGCTGGAGTGGGGTGGAGTAGGAGAGGGAGGTCAACATAGCAGAGAGGTGAAGGGCAGAGCCTCTGCAACCAGATGGCCTAGCCTACCACTGTCCTACTGCAGGACCATGGCAAGTCATTCAATCTCCTTGAGCCTTGGTTTCCACGTCTATAAAATGAAGTGATAATAATGCCTATCTCCTTGGGTTAAAATTGAGTAACAAAAGTTTAAATAAAGTGAATACTTGGTGCTTGGCACATAATAAGCCCTCAGTAAATAAAATATATTGTTCTTGTTGATATATTCCAACAATGTTCTGTTAGGGAAAACTTCCTGGTTAGCTACAACTAAACTAAACTACAACTAAAGCTTAACTTTCTGGTTAGTTCCAATGGGAACTGGTCAGTCAGCCTTAGCTGCCCAGCACTGCCTCATTTTCAGACTGGGTTTTGAAGCTCTGAGTCCAGACTCTGCATAGGGGCCTGGCAGAATAACAGGGCATCATTTACCTGAGGTTGGTAGTGCTTGCCCCATAGATGGTTACTTGCAGAATTATGGGCAGAGGTGGATAGTCAAGCTGGCCACACCATCTCACTTGGGCATTAATTCCATGCAGCTGATCGTCCAGGTATGAAATCAATCAACTGAACTCAGCACCCTCCTCAAGACCTTCTGGACTTATGTAAATATATGGCCACCTATATCTGCCTGCCCCCGCCCCCATAATGCCTGAGCCCTTCCAACCTGCTCCTCCCTCCGCTGCAGTGCTCTTCCCCTGGCTTCTCTTAGATCACTCCAACTCATCACTCAGGTGCAGCTTGAATGGCACTGCCTATGAGCCATCCTCCTGGGATTCCTCCATTATTCTTTCGTCACCCCAAGTTTTTACTGCGATAGTGCCTATCACAATTTTTAATTGTACACTTCTTTGAAAGTTGGTGTATTTGCTGTCTGTCTCTCACTCTATCTTGCATCTTCTTGTTTCCTTATTGTATACTCAGAACCTGGCAGAGCAGTCACTTGATTTGTTGAGTGATTGATAGAATGAATAAATGAATGGATGAACGAATGAATTCCAGTGGGCTGTATCAGGTTGAACCATATAAAACTGCTGTTATTCGATGATCTCTAGCCTACAAAAATAGCAATTTCAAGTTTTGGCCTAATATTTACCATGTGGGAAATTTACCTTCACTTATGTATGATGAATTTATGTTATAAAGGGCATAAGAAGTCGTCTGTTAGTGCAGGCTCACTTCACTGTTTGGGAGCCCATACCAGTATCTCCAGAAATGTAACACACCTGAAGTACATATAACCATCCTTGATTCATATGTGATGAAACCAAGCAGCGTAATTCTATGGACCGCCCAAGGTCAATGCTGCTTGTGGTTTAAATTATACACATGTGTGTTTATATATACTGGTAATTTTTAAAGCCCACATTCAGTAGCAAAAAAAAAAAAAAGCTTTGCAAATTGAGGGTACATATATAATTGAATTTAAAACAACACAGTTAATAAAATGCTTTCATTGTTTTTGAACTTAATGGCAAGTGAGGCTTTTATTGATTTCATTCTTTATACTCACCATTAACGCAATACAATTGCTTTTTAATTTAACTCAAGTGCTTTTAGCTCACAATTTTTAAATTCAATAAAAATCACTTTTAAAAAATCACTTTATTGCTTTGCTCACTCTGAATTAAGCATTTCGGTGAACTTGAACAAAACCTCTTTGCAAATAGATGCATTCTGTAAATATGCATCAGCATATACTCATTACCAGCTTCTAGCCTTTCAATCTGATCACAAGTCAATGAACATAATCACCAATCAATTTTCTTATTAGTCAGAAAGTTGTGGCTGATATCAAGGCCTGGTAAGGGTAGAAACTATGTGATTATTAAATTCTGACAGGTGTCCTAATTATCATTGTGACAGTAACTGCTTTAAGTTGTGTAATTTTATTCAATGGTGTTGAAAATTTTAATTGACATATAAAACTTCGGCACATGTAAAGATGAGCTAGTTATTGTTAACTTTGGCATCATTTTGGACATTATTCAAAGCAGTAGGCTGGTTTCCTTACTCCCATTCGCACACTCCCAAGCAATATTAACAATCTATAATCGGTTCTAATAAACGTTGCTCATGTCTGCTCTAGGAAACTTCTTTACCACCACTATTTCCCCTGAAAAACCTAGATTTAAGGTTAGAGTACAAGTTCTACAAGCGGCATTGTATCCACATAAAAACTTTATTAGCAACTTTACAATCTTAAGTCTTTTTAATGCTAAAAAATTTCCTCAATATTGACATTCCTATTAACATTGGCCAAAAAAAAAAAAAGATCATCACTCCTGCAGTCTGCTAAATGCAAACATATTTTCCATGTGCACTTCATATTCCCTCTCCTCTTAATACCTCTGAGTCAATGACTTTATCTCCACTATAGAAAAAAAAAAGGCAAAATTTAACAAAGAAGAACATTTCCTATTTTCTCAGACCCTAGCATACAAGCCAGGGAACACTAATTTTCTGAAATTAATCAATTATTCATGCGTTTGCCTTCTCTCTCCATGGTGAGTAGGTGGGAGTGACATCTTAAGGGATCTTGTATGGACAAAATGGTTTTGGAATGGTGCTTTCTGAGATAGAGGATTAAACTAATGATCTTGTTTAAACTCCCGTCACAGTATTCAGCCTCCTTGAAACCCAGTTTGAGTGTGTCCCAGGTCCACAACTCCACTGGTGTTGGATGAGCCATGCCTCCTGAGGGCAGAGCGAAACATGGAGAACAGTAAGGCAGGTCGCTCCTCCTCCACCCTTTCTCTAAGAGAAGAAGTAAAAGAAGAAAATAAAAATGCGTAAGAGTTTATTAATGAAAGCAATAGGCCAAAAGAAGCAGAAGATGAGCAAAAGTCAACATGGGCACACATGTTCTCAGGGAAAGGTTGGGGAAGGAGAAATAATCACAAAAACATGCATGAAAACCAGTGTGTCAGGGCACCACAGAGCCTGCTCGGATGTGACAGAGGCAGTGTTTGTAGCAAAAGAAGAACAGAGCCATGAAATAGCACACAGACGCTCCCAGAATGGGCCTGAGGGTGACTGGCCAGTGATGTGGGTAGCCACTGACAGCTCAGACCACAGGCATCCACAGCAGCATCAGAACTTCTTTTAAAAAACACCCAGTTAGTTGTTCAGTCTGTAAAATGGAAAGTAGCTAACACTTTTTTCCAGACCACACTCTTACAGTGGCTATCTATACCCAGACACCGAACAGCCCCTCACTAACAAGCAATGAACAGGCAGCCTCCGGTGGACTTCCAGAAATGGTTCACAAATGCGGAGCTATTTCCTTGGGCTCTTGAAGATTAGAGATTTATGAGTCGATTTGTGGCTGTAGGCCCCTCTCCCTGGGCCCTTAACCTTAGTACTTAAAGCCAAGTCTTCATAACTCAAGAGTAAGAGCAAGAACAGTCTCTCATTTACCCTGCACCTGGGACTCTGGTCAGCTCTGTGTACACAGCTCACTATCTGTCATATTCCCCAAAGCTCTGTGGTAAGAACCTGAGCTGTAGACAGAACCTGGTTCTATCATTTCCTGTCACTATGATACTGAGCAAGTTACTTAAACTTCTTTATGCCTTCATTTCTTCATGTGCTAAGTGTAAATAATACTAAAAGTCTATTTCATGAGTTGTTACAAGGATTAAATGAGATCTGCACCAAAGTTGTTTGTAATAGCATCCAGCACATTGTAAGCACTCAATACAGATCAAATTGCCAACATCTGCTGGATCATCGAAAAAACAAGAGACTTCCAGAAAAACATCTATTTCTTCTTTATTGACTATATCAAAACCTTAGACTGTGTGGATCACAATAAACTGTGGAAAATTTTTAAAGAGATGGGAATACCAGACCCCCTGACCTGCCTCTTGAGAAACCTATATGCAGATCAGGAAGCAACAGTTAGAACTGGACATGGAACAACAGACTGGTTCCAAATAGGAAAAGGAGTACGTCAAGGCTGTATATTGTTACCCTGCTTATTTAACTTCTATGCAGAGTACATATGAGAAATGCTGGGCTGGAAGAAGCACAAGCCAGAATCAAGATTGCCAGGAGAAATATCAATAACCTCAGATATGCAGATGACACCACCCTTATGGCAGAAAGTGAAGAGGACCTAAAAAGCCTCTTGATGAAAGTGAAACAGGAGAGTGAAAAAGTTGGCTTAAAGCTCAACATTCAGAAAA
>NW_011495032.1:4448124-4450839 GCF_000754665.1 Bison bison bison
GCTATGGTTTTTTCCAGTGGTCATGTATGGATGTGAGAGTTGGACTGTGAAGAAAGCTGAGTGCTGAAGAATTGATGCTTTTGAACTGTGGTGTTGGAGAAGACTCTTGAGAGTCCCTTGGACTGCAAGGTAATCCAACCAGTCCATCCTAAAGGAGATCAGTCCTGGGTGTTCATTGGAAGGTCTGATGCTGAAGCTGAAACTCCAATACTTTGGCCACCTTATGCGAAGAGTTGACTCATTGGAAAAGACCCTGATGCTGGGAGGGATAGGGAGAAGGAGGAGAAGGGGACAACAGAGGATGAGATGGCTGGATGGCACCACCAACTCGATGGACATGAGTTTGAGTGAACTCCTGGAGTTGGTGATGGACAGGGAGGCCTGACGCGCTACAATTCATGGGATTGCAAAGAGTCCGACACGACTGAGCAACTGAACTGAACTGAATTGAATATTATTATGGTTAGAGCTATTCCCAGGGGCAAAACTGCTTAGAACCCAGCCTATTTCATACCCAGTTATGACAAAAGGTAGAACAAATATTTTTCTAATTCTTTTTTTATTCTATATAACTAGCCATTATTTAATAGACATAAAGATAATATGTGCCACCTAAATTGATCTATAAATCTAAATGATAGATTTTATTGATAATAAATAGCAAATAATGCCATATATTACTAGAAATACAAATGCCTAGACTTATTTCGTTCTTGTTTTTGTTAGTGATGTGACATGTGCACAATCTCACACAGATTTCCTAAACTCTAAGAGACTCCATTTCTTCCTCCATAAAATAAGGATGACAATCCTGGCAACAGAATACTTTTTTGGACTGTTTTTAAGGTTTTTAAGATAAAATAAGGTGATGGGCATGAAAGTACATTGGCACAGATCTACCCCGTGTGCAACTGTCAAGCTGTACTCATTTAAGCAAATGTCCTAAAGGACCTTCTCTCTAAACTACCTGTGACAGAATGAGCCTTGCTGTATCCAGGTTTTTGCTAAAATGTGTTCCTAAGTGAGCTGAGGGCAAAGTGGTTTCTCACAGAAAGTGTGGAGCTACAAGGACCCTTAGGATCAGAGGTTCCCGGTCTTCATCTGATCCTGCTGAGACCAAGGCCTGAATGGCCTTCCTTCTCCAAAGAGACAGAAGCCTCCCGACAAGCAGTCAGGGATTTCTCACTCTTTGCAAATAAATGGTTTTATTTTTATTTTTTTTAAACTTTACAATATTGTGTTGGTTTTGCCATATATCAACATGAATCCACCATAGGTATACACGTGTTCCCCATCCTGAACCTTCCTCCCTCCTCCATCCCCGTACCATCCCTCTTGGTTGTCCCAGTGCACCATCCCCAAGAATCCAGTATCGTGCATCGAACCTGGACTGGCGACTTGTTTCATATATGATATTATACATGTTACAATGCCATTCTCCCAAATCATCCCACCCTCTCCCTCTCCCACAGAGTCCAAAAGACTGTTCTATACATCAATGTCTCTTTTGCTGTCTCGTATACAGGGTTATCGTTACCATCTTTCTAAATTCCATATATATGTGTTAGTATACTGTATTGGTGTTTTTATTTCTGGCTTCACTCTGTATAATAGGCTCCAGTTTCATCCACCTCATTAGAACTGATTCAAATGTATGATACACACAGTTCAGTTCAGTTCAGTTGCTCAGTTGTGTCTGACTCTTTGCAACCCCATGAATCGCAGCACGCCAGGCCTCCCTGTCTATCACCAACTCCCAGAGTTCACTCAGACTCATGCTCATCGAGTGAGTGATGCCATCCAGCCATCTCATCCTCTGTTGTCCCCTTCTCTTCCTGTCCCCAATCCCTTCCAGCATCACAGTCTTTTCCAATGAGTCAACTCTTCACAAGAGGTGGCCAAAGTACTGGAGTTTCAGCTTTAGCATCATTCCTTCCAAAGACATCCCAGGGCTGATCTCCTTCACAATGGACTGGTTGGATCTCCTTGCAGTCCAAGGGACTCTCAAGAGTCTTCTCCAACACCACAGTTCAAAAGCATCAATTCTTCAGCAGTCAGCTTTCTTCACAGTCCAATTCTCACATCCATACATGACCACAGGAAAAACCATAGCCTTGACTAGACGGACCTTTGTTGGCAAAGTAATGTCTTTGCTTTTTAATATGCTATCTAGGTTAATCATAACTTTCCTTCCAAGGAGTAAGCGTCTTTTAATTTCGTGGCTCCAATCACCATCTGCAGTGATTTTGGAGCCCAAAAAGTAAAGTCTGACACTGTTTCCACTGTTTCCCCATCTATTTCCCATGAAATGATGGGACCGGATGCCATGATCTTTGTTTTCTGAATGTTGAGCTTTAAGCCAACTTTTTCACTCTTCTGTTTCACTTTCATCAAGAGGCTCTTTAGTTCCTCTTTACCTTCTGCCATAAGGCTGGTGTCATCTGCATATCTGAGGTTATTGATATTTCTCCTGGCAATCTTGATTCCAGCTTGTGTTTCTTCCAGCCCAGCATTTCTCATATGTACTCTGCATAGAAGTTAAATAAGCAGGGTGACAATATGTAGCCCTGACGTACTCCTTTTCCTATTTGGAACCAGTCTGTTGTTCCATGTCCAGTTCTAACTGTTGCTTCCTGATCTGCATATAGGTTTCTCAAGAGGCAGGTCAGGTGGTCTGGTATTCCTATCTCCTGAAGAATTTTCCACAGTTTATTG
>NW_011495032.1:4450939-4459161 GCF_000754665.1 Bison bison bison
GAAGTTCACGGTTCACATATTGCTGAAGCCTGGCTTGGAGAACTTTGAGCATTACTTTACTAGCATGTGAGATGAGTGCAATTGTGCAGTAGTTTGAGCATTCTTTGGCATTGCCTTTCTTTGGGATTGGAATGAAAACTGACCTTTTCCAGTCCTGTGGCCACTGCTGAGTTTTCCAAATTTGCTGGCATATTGAGTGCAGCACTTTCACAGCATCATCTTTCAGGATTTGAAATAGCTCAACTGGAATTCCATCACCTCCACTAGCTTTGTTCGTAGTGATGCTTTCTAAGGCCCACTTGACTTCACATTCCAGGATATCTGGCTCCAAGTGAATGATCACACCATCGTGATTATCTGGGTTAAGAAGCTCTTTTTTGTACAGTTCTTCTGTGTTTTCTTGCCACCTCTTCTTAATAGCTTCTGCTTCTGTTAGGTCCATACCATTTCAGTCCTTTATCGAGCCCATCTTTGCATAAAATGTTCCCTTGGTATCTCTAATTTTCTTGAAGAGATCTCTAGTCTTTCCCATTCTGTTGTTTTCCTCTATTTCTTTGCATTGATCACTGAAGAAGGCCTTCTTATCTCTTCTTGCTATTCTTTGGAACTCTGCATTCAGATGCTTATATCTTTCCTTTTGTCCTTTGCTGTTCACTTCTCTTCTTTTCTCAGCTATTTGTAAGGCCTCCCTAGACAGCCATTTTGCTTTTTTGCATTTCTTTTCCATGGGGATGGTCTTGATCCCTGTCTTCTGTACAATGCAGTGGCTGCGCAGGCACAGGAGGGCCTAGAGGAACTATCCCATGTTCAAGGTCAGAAGGGGAAGCAGTGAGCAGATACCCCTCATCCAAGGTAAGGAGCAGCGGCTGCTCTTTGCTGGAGCAGCCATGAAGAGATACCCCACGCCCAAGGTAAGAGAAACCCAAGTAAGATGGTAGGTTTTGCAAGAGGGCATCAGAGGGCAGACACACTGAAACCATACTCACAGAAAACTAGTCAGTCTAATCACACTAGGACCAAGCCTTGTCTAACTCAATGAAACTAAGCCATGCCCGTGGGGCCAGCCAAGATGGGTGGGTCATGGTGGAGAGGTCTGACAGAATGTGGTCCACTGGAGAAGGGAATGGCAAACCACTTCAGTATTCTTGCCTTGAGAACCCCATGAACAATATGAAAAGGCAAAATGATAGGATACTGAAAAAGGAATTCCCCAGCTCAGTAGGGGCCCAATATGCTGCTGGAGATCTGTGGAGAAATAACTCCAGAAAGAATGAAGGGATGGAGCCAAAGCAAAAAGAATACCCAGCTGTGGATGTGACTGGTGATAGAAGCAAGGTCTGATGCTGTAAAGAGCAATATTGCATAGGAACCTGGAATGTCAGGTTCATGAATCAAGGCAAATTGGAAGTGGTCAAACAAGAAATGGCAAGAGTGAACATTGACATTCTAGGAATCAGCACACTGAAATGGACTGGAATGGGTGAATTTAACTCAGATGACCATTATATCTACTACTGCGGGCAGGAATCCCTCAGAAGAAATGGAGTAGCCATCATGGTAAACAAAAGAGTCCGAAATGCAGTACTTGGATGCAATCTCAAAAACGACAGAATGATCTCTGTTCGTTTCCAAGGTAAACCATTCAATATCACAGTAATCCAAGTCTATGCCCCAACCAGTAATGCTGAAGAAGCTGAAGTTGAACAATTCTATGAAAACCTACAAGACCTTTTAGAACTAACACCAAAAAAAGATGTCCTTTTCATTATAGGGGACTGGAATGCAAAAGTAGGAAGTCAAGAAACACCTGGAGTAACAGGCAAATTTGGCCTTGGAATATGGAATGAAGCAGGGCAAAGACTAATAGAGTTTTGCCAAGAAAATGCACTGGTCATAGCAAACACCCTCTTCCAACAACACAAGAGAAGACTCTATACGTGGACATCACCAGATGGTCAACACCGAAATCAGATTGATTATATTCTTTGCAGCCAAAGATGGAGAAGCTCTACACAGTCAACAAAAACAATACTGGAAGCTGACTGTGGCTCAGATCATGAACTCCTTATTGCCAAATTCAGAGTTAAATTGAAGAAAGTAGGGAAAACCACTAGACCATTCAGGTATGACCTAAATCACATCCCTTATGATTATACAGTGGAAGTGAGAAATAGATTTAAGGGACTAGATCTGATAGATAGAGTGCCTGATGCACTATGGACTGAGGTTCGTGACATTGATACGCACAGACCTACCTCTAAATCCCATGACATGAAGTTTGTCACATCCAGCCCCTTCTCGTCCATAAATGCTGCAGCCAATTTGAGATGTGAATGCAATGTTCAAATCTTCCTCTAACTGTTGAACAAAATATCCATCAAGAAATAAACTGCTTCAGATATATTAACCAACCTTCATTGCCCTAAATAGTAGAAACCAGTAACAAAAACTATTTCAAACACCATTTGCTATTTCACCTCACTTGGAAAGCAACGAGGTGTATTTCCTCACCACCCACAATGCTTGCCTTAGGAATCACTGAGAAAGCTTGCTGAGCCCCTCAACACCCTTCATCCAGCCGCACATCATTCTTCAGCTACCTTCAACATTGGCCTTACACCGGACACCACATAAAACAAAAATGGCAGTATATTCACAACCTCTGTTCCAACTGTGCATCTCTTTCCCATTTCCATTCTTGTTATTGATCCTTAAAGCTGCTGTCCTCACCATTAATTCACTATCTTCAGCCTTTGTCCTTCAAAGTTGACCCTAGGCACTTTCTTCTTGGGTCCCTACATGGTAATCCCCATCTCCTGCCCTTCCCTTTAAAGCCAGACAATGTCTGACTCCTTTGTATAAGCTGCCTCAGTCCACCTGAGGCAACACTCCAGGTTCAACCCAGATCAAAGCCCCATCCACTGTCACCACTTTCTTCCGGGTGACATCTCAGCAGAGTTCACTTGAGTCACTTCACATGTCCCTCCATATGTGTTAAGTCACTTCAGTCATGTCCAACTCTTTCTGACCCTATGGACTGTAGCCCACCAGGCTCCTCTGTCGATGGGGATTCTCTAAGCAAGAATACTGGCGTAGATTGCCATACCTTCCTCCAGGAGATCTTCCCAACCCGGAGATCAAACCCAAGTGTGTTGTGTGTCTGTTAAGAACTGGCAGGGATGTTCTTTACCACTAGTACCACCTGGGAAGCCCTCACATTTCCCTACCCACTCTTTAATTACTGATATGTCTTGAATATAGAACACATTTCCTATTTAGAGAAGCTCGGTCTCAATTACTTTCCAAGAAGGCTGGAAAATGGAACCAGTGGTGTTCCCAGAAAGGTCAGGCTGCATGGACATGCAGCATAGCTGGTGTCTTTAGTCACTAAAAGTGACTTCCTACCACATCCCAATTGAAGGTTCTTTCACAATGGAAATGAACTTGCTTTTTCTCTTCTTGGTAAAGTGGTAATGGTAAATGTGGACTTTCCAGAAGATTAGGTTCTACAGGAGACGTGTAGGTAGAGCAATATAATATGTTAGTCTTGGGGACGTAGTGAGAGAAGAAATATGTTTGACAGATGAAATCTCTTCATTAGCAGGGACACCAGGCTTGGGTACTACCTACTCGGTTTGGATCTTGGGGCTGGAGCAGGGAGAACTAATCTATGACAACATGAGGTCCTGGGAGCAGAGAGTGACTGAACCAGAATCCATCAGTGAGGACCACAGGGAGGAAGAGTATCAAAGGCAAGAAACAAAGTCAGTCTCAGAGATGAAACTTTGGGACCTGGAATTGAGAAATTAAGATTTAGTGAAATCTAGTTTGTCAAGCCAATGGGAAAGTAGTTAGGATGGAATGGGACTGATGGGGAAGTCCATAGCAACTGCCTAAAACAGCAGTAGAAGTGTTAGCCCTGCTTTCATGGATTAATGAGGGTCTGATGGAAGGGACCACCTGGTCTATTACAGACTTTTAAAATTTATTCATGCATTTAGACACCACCATCCTCTAGAGGGTTTTCAAGGATGTTCAGTCTTGTCTGGAAAACACCATCAGAACACCATAGAATTGATTTTATCTTCCCATAGGTTTCCAAGTCACCTGTCACATCCCATCTCATTAATTCTGATGAATTCAGGAGGAAGTTCAGTCTGGATTAGAGGTTGGTTTAAATTAATGAAAAAATTTAAAGAAACACTTTTTTTTTTTTACTTGAAGTCACAAGCTAGGTGCATATTGGGTAGGATGTGAAAATAGCAATTTAGGCCTGGTGATGGACAGGGAGGCCTGGCGTGCTGTAGTTCATGGGGTCACAAAGAGTCAGACACGACTGAGCGACTAAACTGAACTGAACTGAAGAGTGGGTGAAGGGAAAGGGGTTGTAATACTTGACTCTTAAGTTTTTTTCCTTCATTTTCTGAGATCTTAGATTCTAAGTGCACATAAAAGCACACAAATATTTATGTCTACAAATACCTAGAAGATCAATTCAGCTAGTTTTGTATGGCTCATGACTAAAAGTAAGGAAATGATTTTGACTCTACCCAGGAAGTATTCTCTGTTGGAGCTCTCCAAATAGAGTGGATCACCTTGTAAGGTAGCAAGCTTCCCACTCTAAAGTGTCCAGGGTAGGAAGAGAAGCAGTTGAAGGGGATAGTGTGGAGGGGGTTAAATGAGAATAGTTATGCATAATGACCCTAGACTCTATTATTCTGGAAAATAACATATAAATAACTACTACACTCGGCTTCCTCGGTGACTCAGTGCTAAAGAATCTGCCTGCCAATGCAGGAGATACAGGTTCAATCCTTGGTCCAGGAAGATCCCTTGGAGAAGGAAATGGCAACCCACTCCAGTATTTTTGCCTGGAAATCCCCATGGACAGAGGAGCCTGGCATGCTGCAGTTCAGGGGTCGCAAAGAGTTGGACATGACTTAGTGACTGACCAACAAGTGCCACACTACTTGAAGAACTGGAAAGTGGCAGGCTTATAAACTTTGTAAACTTGATTACACTATGAATTTGTTTAGCAAATGCTTCTTTATGTAGATAGAGCACATCCTTGGTTGAAATTACCATTATTTAGGCATTAATGGCATTTTAATATATGAGGGTTTTATCGCATCACCAAATAATCTAATTGTAATTCAATTTGCAGCCAGCACTTAATGCCACGAAAAAAAAAAAGTGGGGAGGCAAATTTCTGCTTTCTGATACACATGACCTGTATCTAAATTGTAGACTGATTTGTATCTATTCAAGAAAAGGTGTTATTCAGGGAAGATTAGCATATTTCATAAAGGACCAAAATGAACCTAGTAATTACAGAAGTGTTGATTGAATTGTTTGTGGCATGGACATGGCTTCCGTCCTAACAGGGCCCCTACCACACTCACTTTCAGTCCACAGAGTAAACCTGATTACCTGGCTGGTTATTTTTCAGCATCCTTTGCCACCAATGCTGACTGCAATGGGATCAATATTTACTCAACAGCAAACGAGTGTTATATTAGGAAATAGAATAACTCAGAACAAACATGCAACTCAATTCAAAGAGTTGTGAAATTCCCTCCTTGACATTATTATCTTTCTCTGCAAGCAAAGGCAGAAATACTTCGCTCCTGCCTGGGTTGCAGGTACTCCTGGGACCCTGAAAACACAAAACACGGTGGCAGTGGCAGGACTGCAGGCAGGTGTAAAGCCCACACAATGGTCGTGGATTAGTGTCTCCTCAGCACCTGGAGACAATAGACACAGAAACAAGCCCTGTGCCTCGACTGCCATTTGTGGGTCTGAATATCCACCACATGTAGGGCCAGCTTCCTCCAGCTGAGCCCTGACTCTCCATTTCATTTGTCTTGTGAGCTCCATGTGCCAAGATAGAAGCTGCCAGGTGCAGTGTGTTTATTTCATTTTGGGCCAGATTAGTGTCCCCAAGAGAGAGGCTGGTTTGTTGCTGTGAAGCCCATGAAAGTTAGGATGAGAAACAACCCCTGTAGGTGGCCAGCCAGTGTGCCTCATCTTCCCCTTTGCACTGAGAGCTGCCTGGGCTGGGAGCGCCTTTGCTCCCTGCAGTCCTTGCCTTTCCCTGCACTTGACCCAGGTAACACACTTCACCTGGCTCACTCCTACACCTCCTTGAAGACTCAGTAAACTTCCCCTCCACCCCCAGTACTCCCACCTCTGACTGTGCCCCCACTATAATCAGGCTTCCTCCTGGTACAGTTTGGATCCTGTGGGCAGGATCTACCTCAACTCTCTTCCCACTAGACTGGAACTCTTTAAAGGTGATGACAGCGTTTTCTCATCTCTGCTTCCAGTGCCTTGCCCCATAGTGAAGTGAGAAAGTGTTAGTTGCTCAGTTGTGTCTGACTCTTTGTGACCCCATGGATTGTAGTCCCCTCCAGGCTCCTCTGTCGATGGACTTCTCCAATCAAGAATACTAGAGTGGATAACCATCCCCTTCTCCAGAGGATCTTTCTGACCATAGTAGGTATTCATCAAATATGTACTAAAAAAAAGACAAACTGGATGCTTGGAGCCAACCAACATTTGGCCATTTCAGATGTAAATATGTCTCTGAGAAAAAGAAGCGTCAATTTATGCCTTCCTAGAGTCCCCTTGGGGTGACTAAACTTTCCAAAAGAGGGGTCTGATGAAATGTCTGCCCTTGAGGTTCCTTCTGGAAGACAGTGTTGTTTCTAGGACACATTCCCGCCATCACGATTACTGCTAGCATGTTAACAGCTCTAACGCACATGCAGGACACTACCTGGACTCCTGCATCTGTCCTGTAGCCAGGTCTCGGGCAGATTCTACTTCCCTGCCATGGACCCTATGCTTCTCAACCAGTCAGCTCTGGCACAGGCTCTAGACATGTTCCTCCCCCTCCGCCAAGGAACTGGATGACTAAGACCTTTGAGCAGTGATCTAGTCAACTGTCCACCGTGTTTCCAATCTCTTGAAGTGCCTTCTCATTAATACCCAGTAAAGGACCTAGCCCCCAGTTAACCTTACATGGTTCTCCCACCTCTTTACCCTTAAGAGTCCTGCTCAGTTGTCAAGGCTAAAGCTGCTTTCCCAAAGGTTTGAGTGTTAAGAAGGGAGGCTGCAGTCCCCTTCCTAAAGTTTCTTTCCCATGAGTTAAAGCTAATTGAGATAATTAACTTTAACTACATTTTACCTTCAGAGAAACTGAGGCACCATAAAATGATGATTTGTACATGGTTAGGCTGTCTGAGGAGGCCTTACAAACAGCTGTGAAAAGAAGAAAAGGGAAAGGCAAAGGAGAAAAGGATAGATATTCCCATTTGAATGCAGAGTTCCAAAGAATAGCAAGGAGAGATCAGAAAGCCTTCCTCAGCGATCAATGCAAAGAAATAGAGGAAAACAATAGAATGGGAAAGACTAGAGATCTCTTCAAGAAAATCAGAGATACCAAGGGGACATTTCATGCAACGATGGGCTCGATAAATGACAGAAATGGTATGGACCTAACAGAAGCAGAAGATATTAAGAAGAGATGGCAAGAATACACAGAAGAACTGTACAAAAAAGAGCTTCTCGACCCAGATAATCATGATGGTGTGATCACTGACCTAGAGCCAGACATCCTGGAATGTGAAGTCAAGTGGGCCTTAGAAAGCATCACTACGAACAAAGCTAGTGGAGGTGATGGAATTCCAGTTGAGCTATTTCAAGTCCTGAAAGATGATGCTGTGAAAGTGCTGCACTCAATATGCCAGCAAATTTGGAAAACTCAGCAGTGGCCACAGGACTGGAAAAGGTCAGTTTTCATTCCAATCCCAAAGAAAGGCAATGCCAAAGAATGCTCAAACTACTGCACAATTGCACTCATCTCACATGCTAGTAAAGTAATGCTCAAAGTTTTCCAAGCCAGGCTTCAGCAATACGTGAACTGTGAATTCCCAGATGTTCACTGGTTTTAGAAAAGGCAGAGGAACCAGAGATCAAATTGCCAACATCCGCTGGATCATCAAAAAAGCAAGAGAGTTCCAGAAAAACATTTATTTCTGCTTTATTGACTATGCCAAAGCCTTTGACTGTGTGGATCACAATAAACTGTGGAAAATTCTGAAAGAGATGGGAATACCAGACCACCTGACCTGTCTCTTGAGAAATCTGTATGCAGATCAGGAAGCAACAGTTAGAACTGAACATGGAACAACAGACTGGTTCCAAATAGGAAAAGGAGT
>NW_011495032.1:4459261-4472277 GCF_000754665.1 Bison bison bison
AACAGACTGGTTCCAAATAGGAAAAGGAGTACGTCAAGGCTGTATATTGTCACCCTGCTTATTTAACTTATATGCAGAGTACATCATGAGAAACTCTGGACTGGAAGAAGCACAAGCTGGAATCAAGATTGCCAGGAGAAATATCAATAACCTTAGATATGCAGATGACACCACCCTTATGGCAGATAGTGAAGAGGAACTAAAAAGCCTCTTGATCAAAGTGAAAGAGGAGAGTGAAACAGTTGGCTTAAAGCTCAACATTCAGAAAACAAAGATCATGGCATCTGGTCCCATCACTTCATGGGAAATGGGGAAATACTGGAAACAGTGTCAGACTTTATTTTTGGGGGGGCTCCAAAATCACAGCAGATGGTGATCGCAGCCATGAAATTAAAAGACACTTACTCCTTGGAAGAAAATTTATGACCAACCTAGATAGCATATTCAAAACCAGAGACATTTCCAACAAAGGTCCATCTAGGATGAACTGAACTGAATGTATGGATGTGAGAGTTGGACTGTGAAGAAAGCTGAGCACCGAAGAATTGATGCTTTTGAACTGTGGTGTTGGAGAAGACTCTTGAGAGTCCTATGGACTGCAAGGAGATCCAACCAGTCCATTCTAAAGGAGATCAGTCCTGGGTGTTCATTGGAAGGACTGATCCTAAAGCTGAAACTCCAATACTTTGGCGACCTCACGCAAAGAGTTGACTCATTGGAAAAGACCCTGATGCTGGGAGGGGTTGGGGGCAGGAGGAGAAGGGGACAACAGAGGATGAGATGGCTGGATGGCATCACCGACTCGATGGTCATGAGTTTGCGTAATCTCTGGGAGTTAGTGATGGACAGGGAGGCCTGCGTGCTGCGGTTCATGGGGTCACAAAGAGTCGGACACGACTGAGCGACTGAACTGAACTGAACTGAACTGAGGTAACTTTAGCTACCTGTCCAGCCTTGCACCTAGATATGAGATCCTAGAATAGGGGGCCCTTGTCTGTAGGCAGTGCTTGCTATCCTTAGCGACTAGAACCAAGGGTATTGACTTATCTGGCAAGCTATGATGGACATCACTGTTAATAAGTCTCTCTAACTAGATTCTCTCCCCACAGCAAATGGCCTCTCCTAGTCAGATTCACTCAAGTATTGAGAATTTGGTACCACACTTACTATGAAAAGTCATAACAAACATTTTTTTATACTGAAAGAATTCCAAATGCAGAAGTAAATAAAAAATAAGTTATCACTTCTTCAAATATTAAGTAAACAGAATAAGTAAGATAAATACCCATTGCCTTTCTAACAGCTCTTTAGTTGGCCCCAGAGTATCTAGAAATAGCCATATATATGTGTGTGTGTGTGTGTGTACATGACATTATCAACAATGTATATAACAGTAATTGTACGATTTATCAGGATACATTATTGTCATTTATTTGTTCCCCTCTCTGTCCCAGTGGACCGTGAGCTCACAGGGAGAGTCTGCATCCCAATGCCTGGAGTAATCATTGCTAAATATTTTTTGAAGGAGTGGATGAACAAATTAATAAGTGAAAGAAGAAACAAATGAGTGAATGTGTCGATATGTCCCCCAAATACCTCCATGTATGTCATGTATGTAAATTATATACTAAATAAATCTCAAAATGGAATTATATAAATGTTAATGAGTGGTTTGATTTTTTTTTTCAAAATGTCTCTTTCCTATAACAAGATGACTTCAGAGATAAGGACCCAGGACTGCCATGTGATTGATTGCCTGCAGGACCAATCAGAGCTCCCACTTACTCCAAAATTGATGGCTCCAGCCCCACCATGGTGGTGCAGTTTTTCATTATATGAAATGGAAAAGTGATTTAATAATTCTTTCTGTCTTATATTGCTTTAAAGAATTTCAGACAGTTAAAAATTGCATGGATTTTTCCACCATCTGTGTGAGAGTGGGGAAAAAAATGCTGGTTTTGTTTTTCCTGTTTTTAATATGAGCCAGATGAAACAAAAAGATTGTTTCCCTGCAAACTATAGGTCAAGTACCTATAGAGGCTCAGGGATGCTCTGTAGGTTATCATATTATCTTTCTTTCTTGACAGGATACCATTAGGTGGTGTATTATTTCAACATTTATTATTTTTCATGTCCTTTTATCTTCACACTAGGATTTCTTTTAAAATTCCAATCTATGCATTTGGTTTCATTATACAGCACTGTCATTTACCAAACCAATTTTTGAATGGCTTTCAATATTCTTTAGTTTCACATTTGTCATATCAGCCTGAGATGGTGCCCTAGTTATGTCTGTTTTAGCTTGTTAAAAAGAAACCTATCCAGCGAATGAAGTGTTGGGAGATCACACCTTTAAAGGTAAGCATTACACGTTCTGGAGAACTGGAAATTGCTCAACGAGGAAAGGCAACCATTACAGAAAATAAAACAAAAATGTTGAAACCGCATGTAACAACTGGTGTTCATTTTTAGAATATCATCAATTATGTTAACATCTGGAAAAATTCGGTAGACTGCTGCAGTTTTCTCCTACAGTCCATGTGCAGATCTGTCCTGATTCATAAATGGATTGCCCTACCCAAGTGTGAAGTGGCCCAGAGCTTTCCTTGTTTTAGAGTCAGTAGCATAGAGAGTTTCTAGCTGAATGCAAAAATGTTAATAAAAAGAGACTTTCAGTTTATTCCACCTAGTTGACAACAGGACATCCTATACACATAGGCATGACTGCCAGAGGCCCTCTGAAGCACCTTGACACTGTCTTATGATGTTCTGAGGAACTTTTCAGGATCTATTTGGATGTCTCTATTTCTACCATAGTTTTACTAAGCTAAAGATATTTACATTGCAGGAAATGTGAAGAATTTTGGAGAAATACTTACAAGTCTCTGTTGCAATGTTGTCAGTTAAGAGTCACATGATGCATAACAGATTGGCTGGCCTAAGAACTGTCATTTCAACAGAACCAGACACCAAACAGGGCAGCAGAAACCCCTGACATCATCTTAAACTTGCATTTCACAAGACATTGCTCCTCCCACATTATACTGATAAAAAGAAGACCTTTTCAGTTCAGTCACCAGATGATGGGATGGGTTTGATTCACTTTTTAGTAAAATAGGAAAATTCAGGTCACACAGTCATTAGGGCTGCCATTATAAATTACCACATATTGGGTGGCTTAAACAACAGAAATTAATTCCCATGGTTCCAGAGACTAGAAATCCAACACCAAGGTATCAGCTGGGCCATGCTTCCTCTGAAGCCCTAGGATGTATTCTTCCTTGCTTCTTCCAGCTCTTGGTGTTCTGTGTGCTAAGTCACTTCAGTTGTATCTAACTCTTTGCAACCCCATGGACTATAGCCTGCCAGGCTTTCCTGTCCTTGGGATTCTCCAGGCAAGAATATGGATTGGATTGGAGTGGATTGCCATTTCTTTCTCCAACCCAAGGATTGAACCCATGTCTCTTAGGTCTCTTGCATTGGCAGACAGTTTCTTTATCACTAGCACCACCTAGGAAGTCAGTGATTGCTAGCAATCCCGGGTGTTCCTCGGCTGGTAACTACATCACTCCAACCTCTGCTTCCTTTGTCACAGGGTCTTTCCTGTCCATATCTTAGTCTCTGATATGTCTCTTCACTAAAGGGTATCAGTCACTGAATTTAAGGTTCACTCTAATCTAGTATGACCTCTTCCTTGACCTCTTCCTAACTACAAAAATCCATAAAGATCTTATTTCCAAATAAGGTCATATCCTGAGAATCTAGGAGGGCAAGAATTTTTGGGAGACACTATTCACTCCAGTACAGGGGTTAATTATAGTCTTGGAGAGCTTTGTAAATTTTCTCAGTCCCAGTTGAGCTTTGAACATGAAACACACAACAACCTCTCTAACATGCCCCTTCCCAGTTCTTCTTAAGTTTCATAATACTCTGCAGACAACAAAGACAGAATTCAAAAATTCTGAACCACACATTTTCATTGGATCCAGTGCTCTCTTTGCCTCTAGAATAGATTAAGATTTTCTAGTTTGGAAATTTAACCTCTACATGGTTTTGGCTGGTAACAACAGCCAAGTTGGTCTCAGACTTAACACTAGATGGGATAAGTTGAGAAGGAATTCATTAACGGTGCAAGATTTTCATGTACTTTGATTGAATATCAGTCTAGATAGGAAGTATTTGACAAAAGTAGAACTGAAAGCTAAACCATGGTTTGATTGTCTGGACAATTTTGGGTAATTATACCAGTTTAAGTTAAGCCATAAAGGAGACTCAAACAATAGTGACGTCAACAAGGCAGGTTTATTTCTCACTTTCTGCAACTGAGAAGTCTCCTTCTTCAAGAAACCTGGGTCTCCTGCACTGCAGGCAGATTCTTTACTCACTAAGCTATGAGGGAAGCCCCTGAGAAGTCTGGAGGTAGGCAGATATTTATGCAGGATGGAATCTTTAGGGACCCGGGCTTCTTTCACCTGCAAACCCTACCAAGATAAGCCCTCATCTTCATGGTCCAATATGCAGCATCCATTTTCCAACATAAAAAGGTAATGAAAGGAGCATTTTCAAGATAACTCCGGATCAAATGGCTCAGGAACACTAGATCTGTTGGTCATGCCTCCAAAAGAGTCCAGCCATCTCTTGCCTATATTCTGAGGTTGGATGCCAAATACATGAAAGATGTGTGCCTTGATGGTCTGCTGAAGAAGCAGCAGGCACTGTCTTTGTTTGACATGTTCTTATTTGATTATTTTTAATAGACTTTTTGAGATATAATTTGCATACCAGAAAAAGAATATGTGCATTTTTGAATGTATAGTTTGAGGAGTTTTCACAAATATAGATATATTTGCAACCACCACCTCAGTCAAGATATAGAAACCTCATGCCTTTTTCAGTCAATCCCTCTTCCTGACCCCAGACAAACATGAATTTGATTTCTCTCATTATAGATTATATTTTTCCTCTCGTAGAACCTCATACAAATGGAATCAGACATTGCATGTTCTATTCTGCTTGGCTCCTTTAGCACATTAAAATTCTTTTGAGATTCATCCATATTGTTGTATATATCAGGACTTGCTCCCTTTTTACCAGGAGAGCAGAATTCCATTGTGTGGATATACCATAATTTGTTCATCCATAACTTTTTTTAATTTATTAATTTTTGACTACACTGGTCTTTGTTGCTGTGCATGGACTTTCTCTATTTGTGGTGAGCCAGGGCTACTCTTCTTTGTGGTGTATGTTCTTTTCATTGCAATGGCTTCTCTTATTGGTGAACACAGGCTCTAGGCTCTCGGGCTCCAGTAGTTGTGGCTCACAGGCTCTAGAGCCGGGGCTTGGTAGTTGCGGTGTATGGGTTTAGCTGCCCCGTGACATGTGGAATCTTCCTGGGCCAGGGATCAAACCTGTTTCTTTTGCAGTGGTATGCAGATTCTTAACCACTGAGCCATCAGGGAAGCCCCATCCATTGTATTATTGATGAACATTTTGTTTCAGTTTTGGGATTATTAAGACAAAGCTGCTGTGATCAGTCTTGTGTAAGTCTTAGTGCAGGCGCAGGTTTTAATCTCTTTGGGGTATACACATAGGAGTGGAATTGCTGGGTCAGGTAGTAAATGTATGTTTAAATTTATAAGAAACAAAAATTGCTTTCCAAAGCAGCAGTACACTTTCACTTTGCCACCAGCAACATATGAGATTTCTAGTTGTTCCTTATCTCTACCAAAATTTGATTATTATCAGTCTTTTTAATTTTAGCAATTCTAGTGAGTATATCAGTTCAGTTCAGTTCAGTCAAAGGCAATGGCACCCCACTCCAGTACTCTTGCCTGGAAAATCCCATGGATGGAGGAGCCTGGAAGGCTTCAGTCCATGGGGTCGCTGAGGGCCGGACACGACTGAGCAACATCACTTTTTACTTTTCACTTTCATACACTGGAGAAGGAAATGGCAACCCACTCCAGTGTTCCTGCCTGGAGAATCCCAGGGATGGGGAAGCCTCGTGGACTGCCATCTATGGGGTCGCACAGAGTCAGACACGACTGAAGTGACTTAGCAGCAGCAGTTCAGTCGCTCAGTCGTGTCCAACTCTTTACGACCCCATGAATCACAGCACGCCAGGCCTCCCTGTCCATCACCAATTCCCGGAGTTCACCCAAACTCATGTCTATCAAGTCGGTGATGCCATCCAGTCATCTCATCCTCTGTTGCCCCCTTCTCCTCCTGCCCCCAATCCCTCCCAGCATCAGGGTCTTTTCCAATGAGTCAACTCTTCGCATGAGGTGGCCAAAGTATTGGAGTTTCAGCTTTAGCATCAGTCCTTCCAAAGAACACCCAGGACTGATCTCCTTTAGGATGGACTGGTTGATCTCCTTGCAGTCCAAGGGACTCTCAAGAGTCTTCTCCAACACCACAGTTCAAAAGCATCAATTCTTTGGTGCTCAGCTTTCTTCACAGTCCAACTTCACATCCATACATGACCACTGGAAAAACCATAGCCTTGACTAGATGAACCTTTGTTGGCAAAGTAATGTCTCTGCTTTTGAATATGCTATCTAAGTTGGTCATCCTTCCAAAGAGTAAGTGTCTTTTAATTTCATGGCTGCAATCACCATCTTCAGTGATTTTGGAGCCCCCCCAAAAATAAAGTCTGACACTGTTTCCACTGTTTGTGATTTTAATTCAAGTTTCCTTGATGACTAACTCTTGTTCATACGTATATTGATCATTTTATGTCCTCTTGTATTAAATGTTTGAATAGTGTGCTCATCTTTACAAGTTTGTTTTGTGGTCTTAATATTGAGTTATAAAATTCTTTGTATATTTTGTACACAAGTTATCTGATATGTTTATGCATTGTATATATTTTCTTATAATGTTGTAAAGATGCTTTTCCCGTGTTTTCTTCTAGAAGCTTCATAGTTATCGGTTTTACAGTTAGGTCTATGATTCAAGTTTATCTGGTATAGCATGAAATAGAGGTTGAAGTTGATTTTTTGTGTTTCTCCTTATGAACGTCCAGTTCTTATAGCATGACTTATTAAAAGGAGTATACTTTCTCTGTTGAATTAACTTGGTATTTTTGTTGAAAATCAATTGGCTAAATAGATGTGTGACTAGTTATGAACTCTCTGTTCTGTCCCATTAAATGTCTATCCTTGTACAAGTACTACACTGTCTTCATTACTGTATCTATTTCTTGAGTCTTTAAATGAGAGTGTTAGTCCTCTTTCTTCTTCCTTATTAAAGTTGTTTCTGCTCTTCTGTTTTTCTTTCATTTCTGAATAATTTTTAAATCAGCTTGCCAATTTTCAAAATAAAGAGACCACTGGTGATATTCTGTAGAAATTGGCAAAGTGATTCTAAAATTTTTGTGGAAATGACAGGGATCTAGAGTAACCAAAACAACTTGAAAGAGAACAGCATTACCTGATTTTAAGACTTACTATAAAACTTTACTAACCAAGACTATGGATATAGTACACATCAAAACCACTGAAACAGATCAATGGAACAGAATAGCGAGTTTAGAAATAGACATATGTAGACATATGTATGGAGAAGGCAATGGCACCCCACTCCAGTACTCTTGTCTGGAAAATCCCACGGATGGAGGAAGCTGGTGGGCTGCAGTCCATGGGGTCGCTAGGAGTCAGACACGACTGAGTGACTTCACTTTCACGCATTGGAGAAGGAAACGGCAACCCACTCCAGTGTTCTTGCCTGGAGAATCCCAGGGATGGGGGAGCCTGATGGGATGTTGTCTTTGGGGTCGCACAGAGCCGGACACGACTGAAGCGACTTAGCAGCAGCAGCAGCAGACATATGTCTACATATGTAGACAATTGTTTTTCAGTTTTTATCTTTTGGGCATACCCCATCCATGTAGGATCTTATTCCTCATGCCCCCTGCACTGGAACTGTGGAATCTTTTTTTTTTTTTGGAATCTTAAACACTAGATCACCACCAATGATAAGTTTTTAACAAAGTAGCAAAAATAATTCAGGACAAATGGTGCCGAAACAACTGGACATTCATATGCAAATATATATATAATACATGCATTTAATTTCCAGTATAACAGATATTTTGCCAAAGATATGTGGATGGTAAAAGTTTGCTTAATATGTTATAGACTGAATGTTTGTGTCCCCTCAAATTCATATGTCGAAGCCCTATCCCCCAGTGTGATAGTATTTGAAGATGGGACCTTTGGTAGGTAATCAGTGTTATATTAAAGTGTAAAGGTGGGTCCCTCATGATGGGATTAGTGGCCTTATAAGAAGAGGAAGGATTCTCTCTAACTCTTGCCCTGTCTCTTCTCTCTTTCGCACTTTCAGTGCACCCAGCTATATGAGAATAGAGCAAGAAGGTAGCCAACTACACAAGCCAAGAAAAGAACCTCAACAAAATCTAATTGTTCTGATGAGTTTCAAAGTCCACTTTAATCTTGGACTTCCCAAACTCCAGAAGGGTGAGAAAATAAATATCTGTTGTTTAAGCCACAAAATCTATGTTATCTTATACATCAGCCCTAGTAAATTAAGACAATATTACTAGTCATTACGAAATGAAATTTAAAACTACAATGAGATATTACTACACACCTATAGGAATTCAAAAATTAAAAAGACTGTCCATACCAAGTGTCGATAAGGATGTAAACAAACTAGAACTCTTATATATTGATACTGCTGGTGGGAGTATAAAACCATATGACTGTTCTGGACAACCGTTTGGCGATTTCTTAAAACTCTGCTTATACGTCTACTAGGACACTATAGACCACCAGGTTCCTCTGTCCATGGAATTCTCTAGGCAAGAATACTGGAGTAGATTATCATTTCCTTCTCCAAGGGATCTTCCCAACTCGGGAATTGAACCTGGTTCTCCCACATTGTGGGAAAATTCTTTACCATCTGAGCCACAAGGGAAGCCCTCTAAAACTCTACCTGTACATCTATTATATAAGTCAGCCCTTCTGCTTCTAGGTACTTGCTAAAGAGAAATGGGAGCATGCTGCTGCTGCTGCTGCTAAGTCACTTCAGTCATGTCCGACTCTGTGCGACCCCATAGATGGCAGCCCATCAGGCTCCCCCGTCCCTGGGATTCTCCAGGCAAGAACACTGGAGTGGGTTGCCATTTCCTTCTCCGATGTATGAAAGTGAAAAGTGAAAGTGAAGTCGCTCAGTAGTGTCCGACTCTTAGCCACCCCATGGACTGCAGCCTACCAGGCTCTTCCGTCCATGGGATTTTCCAGGCAAGAGTGCTGGAGTGGGGTGCCATTGCCTTCTCCGAATATAAGCAAGCAAATATTAGTACATAAATCTCTTAGCAGCTTGATTGGAAATAGCTCCAAATTGGAAACAATCCAAATGTCCATCAACAGGTAAATGGTTAAAAATACAGTGGTATATTCAACCAATAAAATACTGATTATCAATAAAAAGGAGTGAATATTAATCTAATACAAGTGTGCCAAGCCAAAAAACACACAGAGCATGTGGGAGGAAGTTGTCCTATAACTTGAACAAAAGCTTGACAATGAATGATAACCTAGATTATTCCTTTCCCTGTGTAAATGCTAGTGAATTTTCATCATAAATGTTCTTGAAAAGTTGTACCACTTACTAGATAGCACTTCCTTTTTATTTCTTACAACAAGCTGTTTCGTTAAAAAAAACTCCAGATACACATGTGATAAGAAATAAGATTTTGACATTATGGTTTCAGGCAAGGACACACTCTTCAATGTACTCGATACTATGGTTTCTAGTAAGAATATCTTCAGAGACAAATTTTAAATTCCTATTTGACTAAATGCAAGCACTTTGGTTTGTGTATACCAAGCAAGAGAGATAAAGAAGTGGCATCTTGATTTCTATGTTCCTTATGTACACATGTCATCTCCATGTGCTTAGTATAATTAACCTTTATTTTTGTTAAAGGTGTTTGTTAAGCAAGGGGCAGGTACACAATGGGAGCTCATTCAAATTAGGGACACACTTCAAATATACTCTCCAAACTGAAATTCCAACTTTACTCTCACTCTCTACTCTCACTCTCCCGGCTCTTTTAGAGGATCCAAGTACATAGTCCCCAACCCCTGGGAACCTGTCGCTTTTCCCCTGGAGAACTTTCATCCAGGGTCATCTTACTCACCACATCTTGATCGCACTGGGTTCCCTGTCTTTCATTACACCCAGCTGGAAGTGGATGTGGATGGTTGAGTTTCATTCTCTCCCTGGGGAAAAAGGAAGCAGCAAGCAGACAATGCCAAAAAAGTTCTGTGGTAGACGTAGAAGGAGAAAACCGTGAACTCCTTCTGGTTATTCTTTTGTTTATATATGTAGCTATTAAAAATTATAACTATACTATATTTCTATAATAACTCTTGCTTGCCTGCTGTATTGAATCTCCTTCCAACCTCATGTGACACTTCCAATCTATCCACCTCCTCTCATTTCTCCTCACACATGTTTCTGGCCATGTGAGGTCTTCCCAGCCACTCCCCCTACTCCACTCTATTCCTACCTCTGTCCTTAAGACCTCTCCATTCCTTCTTTCACCCTCTTTGTCTGTTTCAATATTCAAGGCTTCGAAACCCACAGCATGTCTCTCTTCTCTTCAGTACTCTTGTACTTAGATACATTTACTATAAACGTAGCCCTAGATTATTCCACAAGGGTTTCATTTTTTTTCCCCAGTTAGACCCAGTGAAGGTCAAGGTTTTCCCCATCTCAGTGTGCAGCACATAGTGAGGACTCTGGGAGCACCCTGCAGGAGTCTTACATTATCTGTAGTTCTACCAATTAACTGTGTAACTTGCTTAACTTTCTGAAACCCAGTATATCCCCCTATATAGAAGCAAGATGGAGGGATAGGAACAAAAAGTTGATCTCTGCTAGATTGCCCTGGCCGAAGGTATCACATAAAACTGCTTTTAAATCATAGATCCTCTCCTAATTCTTCCTTTCCAGAATTTTCTTTAAATGGTTCAATCTAAAAACTGGCCCACAAAAGTCCATCAGATTCTATGGGCCACCTGTAGTTGAACCCCCATACCCACTGTTGTCATCACCAAAGAAATACATATGCACACATGCATACACACACACACACACCACATACTTGACTGGTACCTAGAGCATAATCAAAGGTCAGCTTTTACATACATGTAATCAGCAAAGTCATAGAAAGATATGGAGCAAAAGATTTGGACAAAGAGCAATGGAAAACATTATGCCACTGTGTAAGTGCTCCAGGGGTGCAGAAATCAGCTTATTTGAGATAGCCTAGAGAGGAATGTCGCTAGGGGCAATGACCTGAATCAAGTTGAAAAGATGTGGTGCCGAGCAGGAAATTCCCCAGTTGGCCTGTTACACTAGGCTTGACAGCCCCAAGGAGCCAGTGGAAGCTTATGTCATTAAGAAGCTCTTGCTGTTAGTACACTGCTAATGGGAATAATCCCACTTTGGTGGGATTAGAGAATGTCTTTTAGACTTGACAGCTCAACTTTCCCCTTCATTTTTCAGGTAAGAACACTGAAAAGGAGCCCAAAAAAGGCAAATCACCTTTGTAGGATCACAGTGTTAAACCTGAACGTGACTCCACGCACTAACTCCATTTCCTTACCTTTACTCCCTGGCAAACACAGGTAAATCCCTCCGGACTTTCTCTGCCAGACCTCCAAATCACTAGATACAATTTGCAGCCCCCCACCTTACTTGCTGTCTAGGAAACATCTGGCACCTTTAATGGCTCCTCTTCTCTTGAAAAACCCCTTCTCTGGCTGCAATGATTCCGCCTCTCCAGTGGCTTCTTGGCAATTGTCTTGGAAGACATGCTCAAGTCGCAGTTTCAGCCCTGCACTGGGAGCCATGTGATGTCTGCACACAGGTTTAGGAGCAAGCCTCTCTTCCTGCCTTTCTCCTTGGTCCCCCTTTAAGAAGAAGGCATCATGTTATCTGATTTATCTGACTCATCCACTCAGTAAATTTTGGGTTCAAGTTTGGGGACATGTCAAGTGAACAGATGGCCCTGGGACATTCTGTGAACAGTGTACCCTAGGCACAGCAGACCCAGAAGACTTCATGGTGGGCAGAAAGAGGAGTGTGCTAATGACACAGCAGACACACTTCCTGCCCTAAAAGCTTAGCATTCTCAAGGAAGAACTGAACTGAGGCCTATGGACTGAGAGACCTGGAAATAAGAAAGGTGACTTTTAGCACAGCATTGCTGCTACATTTAGCAGACGGCAGCTGCTTTGTCTTTGGCAAGTTACTAAATCCCTCTCTAAGCCTCAGTCCCCCCACTTGTAAAATGCAAATAAGAACTCCTGTTTGGAGAAAGACAAATAGCATATGATATCACTTATTTGTGGAACCTAAAAATATGATACAAATGAACTTATTAACAAAACAGAAACAGACTCACAGACATAGAAAACAACCTTATGATTACCAGAGGGGGAAAGGGTCGGTGAGGGATAAATTAAGGGTTTGGGAGTAATAGATATACACTACTATAAGTAAAATGCATAAACAATAATGACCTACTGTATAGCACAGGGGACTATAGTTGATATCTTTAATAACCCATAATGGAAAAGAAACTAAAAAGAAATATGTATATATATATATTTCACATATAAATATATATATATATTTCATATATAAATATGTATATACACACACACACATATGGGCTTCCCAGATGGCATAATGGTAAAGAATCTGCCTGCCAATTCAGGTGGTGTAAGAGACACAGTTTCGATCCCTGCATTGGAAAGACACCCTTCAGTAGGAAAAGGCAACCCGCTCCAGTATTCTTGCCTGGGAAATCCCGTGGACAGAAGAGCCTGGTGAGCTACAGTCCATGGGATCACAAAGAGTCGGATATGACAGATTCGCTGAGCAAACACACGTGCGTGCACACACACACACATATACATAGATATATAACCAGATCACTTTATATATATATATATATATATATATAATACATATAAATA
>NW_011495032.1:4472377-4480810 GCF_000754665.1 Bison bison bison
TGGATGGGGAACACATGTATACCTGTGGCAGATTCATTTTGATATTTGGCAAAACTAATACAATTATATAAAGTTTAAAAATAAAATAAAATTTAAAAAAACTAAAAAAAAAATACATATAAATATAAAACCAAATCACTTTGCTGTGTACCTGAAACTAATATAACATTGTAAATCAACTATACCTCAATAAATATAAAATTTTTAATAAAAAAATTCTCCTTGGCCTACATCAGAGGGTTACTGTAACAATAAAATAAAATAAAGAGATGCATGTGGAACAGTTAAGTAAACCATATTCCACTGCTCAAGAATGCATGTGGCTAGCATAGCTGGCCCTGACATTCAAGAAAAAGTAGGAACACCAAAGTAGAAGTGGAAATCACCGAGGCCTCCGCCTGAGTGAACCTGGCAAGGGGTTATTTGTCTGTCCAGAAAACTCAAGTGTCCCTGACAGCACAAATCACCTGGGCTCTGGACAGGTGCAGCCCCAGGACTCCTGGCTCCAGGGGGACACCGAGGGCAGGACGGCCTCTCCACAGAGCAGGCTGGACAGGACTGCTTCTGTCTGAAAGTAGCTGGGCTCCCATGGGAGTTAGGGCTTGCTGTTCACCTCAGGAGGGGCTTGTTGAAAGCTATCTCCTCTAATTGCAATTTTCTGTAACTGTCTCCTTCCTTTACTCAGTGCTCTGAATCCCATGGCTCTCCACTCAATAACAATACAAATCCCTTCTGACTCACTTCAGATCCTTAGTCTAAATTCACCAAAAAAGATGGCTGTTATTGTTGTTGTTCAGTCGCAAAGTCATTTCTGACTCTTGACAACCCCCTGGACTGCAGCAAGCCAGGCTTCCCTGTCCTTCACTATATCCTGGAGTTTGCTCAAATTCATGTCTGTTGAGTCAGTGATGCTATCTAACCATCTCATCCTCTTCCACTCTCTCTTCTTTTTGCCTTCAATCTTTCCTAGCATCGGGGTCTTTTCCAATGAGTCTGCTTTTCACATCAGGTAACCAAATTATTGGAGCTTCAGCTTCTGCATCAATCCTTCCAATGAATATTCAGGGTTGATTTCCTTTAGGATTGACTGGTTTCATCTCCTTGCAGTCCAAGGGACCCTCAAGAGTCTTCTCCAACACCACAATTCAAAAACATCGATTCTTCAGCATGTAGCCTTTATTATGGTCCAACCCTCATATTCATACATGACTACTGGAAAAACCATATCTTCGACTATATGGACCTTTGTCTGCAAAGTGATGCCTTGAATTATCCCTAATTTATATAACCAGTGTTTGCTGTATCCAGGACTCCCTAAATTATCCAAATTCAAGAAACTCTTATTTTTAATTCCCATTCACCCACCCAATTGAGCAGATTCTGATGTACCAAGAGTCCAGGGTGTCAGTCCAGTCAGTCAGTTCAGTCACTCAGTTCAGTTCAGTTCAGTGGCTCAGTCGTGTCCGACTCTTTGCGACCCCATGAATCGCAGCATGCCAGGCCTCCCTGTCCATCACCAACTCCCGGAGTTCACCCAGACTCACGTCCATCAAGTCAGTGATGCCATCCAGCCATTTCATCCTCTGTCATCCCCTTCTCCTCCTGCCCCCAATCCCTCCCAGCATCAGAGTCTTCCAATGAGTCAACTCTTTGCATGAGGTGGCCAAAATCAGGTGTGTCCAGCTCTTTCGAACCCCATGGACTGCAACATGCCAAACCTTCCTGTCTATCACTAGTTCAAACTCATGTCCATTGAGTCAGTGATGCCATCCAACCATCTCATTCTCTGTTGTCTCCTTCTCCTCTTGTCTTCATTCTTTCCCAGCATCAGGGTCTTTTCCAATGAGTCAGTTCTTCACATCAGGTGGCCAAAATATTGGAGTTTCAGCTTCAGCATCAGTCCTTCTAATGAATATTCAGGACTGAAGACATACTGAATTGGACCTGTAAGACATACTGGTTGGACCTCCTTGCAGTCCAAGGGACTCTCAAGAGTCTTCTCCAACACCACAGTTCAAAAGCATCAATTCTTCAGGGCTCAGTTTTCTTTAGTCCAACACTCACATCCACACATGACTACTGGAAAAACTATAGCATGGACTAGATGGACCTTTCTTGGCAAAGTAATGTCTCTGCTTTTTCATATGCTGTCTAGGTTGGTCACAACTTTTCTTTCAAGGAGTAAGCATCTTTTAATTTCATGACTGCAATCACCATCTGCAGTGATTTTGGAGCCCCCAATAAATAAAGTCTGTCACTCTTTTCAGTGTTTCCCCATCTATTTGCCATGAAGTGATGGGACTGGATGCCATGACCTTAGTTTTCTGAATGTTGAGTTTAAGCCAACTTTTTCACTCTCCTCTTTCACCTTCATCAAGAAACTCTTTAGTTCTTCTTTACTTTCTGCCATAAGAGTGGTACCATCTGCATATCTGAGATTTTTGATATTTCTTCAGCCAATCTTGATTGCAGCTTGCGCTTCATCAAGTCCAGCGTTTCTCATGATATACTCTGCATATAAGTTAAATAAGTGGGGTGACAATATACAGCCTTGATGTACTCCTTTCCCAATTTGGAACCAGTCTGTTGTTCCATGTCTGGTTCTAACTGTTGTTTCTTGACCTGCATACAGATTTCTTAGGAGGCAGTTCAGGTGGTCTGGTATTCCTATCTCCTGAAGAGTTTTCCACAGTTTGTTGTGATCCAGAGTCAAAGGCTTTGTCATAGTCAACAAAGCAGAAGTAGATGTTTTTCTGGAACTCTCTTGCTTTTTTGATGATCCAACGGATGTTGGCACTTTGATCTCTGGTTCCTCTGCCTTTTCTAAATCCAGCTTGAACATCTGGAAGTTCATGGTTCATGTACTGTTGAAGCCTGGCTTGGAGAATTTTGAGCATTATTTTGCTAGCGTGTGAGTTGAGTGCGATTGTGCAGAAGTTTGAGCATTCTTTGGCATTGCCTTTCTTTGGGATTGGAATGAAAACTGACCTTTTCCAGTCCTGTGGCCACTGCTGAGTTTTCCAAATTTCCTGTCATATTGAGTGCAGCACTTTCACAGCATCATCTTTTTTTATTTGAAATAGCTCAACTGGCATTCCATCACCTCCACTAGCTTTGTTGGTAGTGATGCTTCCTAAGGCTCACTTGGCTTCACATTCCAGGATGTCTGGCTCTAGATGAGTGACCAAATCATTGTGGTTATGTGGGCCATGAAGATCTTTTTCGTATAGGTCTTCTGTGTATTGTTGCCACCTCTTCTTAATATCTTCTGCTTCTGTTAGGTCCATACCATTTCTGTCCTTTATTGTGCTCATCTTTGCATGAAATGTTCCCTTGGTATCTCTAATTTTCTTGAAGAGATCTCTAGTCTTCCCCCTTCTATTGTTTTCCTCTATTTATTTGCATTGATCACTAAGGAAGGCTTTCTTATCTCTCCTTGCTATTCTTTGGAACTCTGGATTCAAATGGGTATATCTTTCCTTTTCTCCTTTGCCTTTCACTTCTTTTCACAGCTATTTGTAAGGCCTCCTTAGACAACCATTTTGCCTTTTTGCATTTCTTTTTCTTGGGGATGGTCTTGATCACTGCCTCCTGTATGGTGTCATGAACATCTGTCCATAGTTCTTCAGGCACTCTATCAGATCTAATCCCTTGAATCTATTTTTCACTTTCACTGTATAATTGAAAGGGATTTGATTTAGGTCATACCTGAATGGTCTAGTGGTTTTCCCTACTTTCTTCAATTTAAGTCTGAATTTGGCAATAAGGAGTTCATGATCTGAGCCACAGTCAGCTCCCAGTCTTGTTTTTTCTGACTGTGTAGAGCTTCTCCATCTTTGGCTGCAAAGAATATAGTTAATCTGATTTTGGTGTTGACTATCTGGTGATGTCCATGTGTACAGGCTTGTCTTGTGTTGTGGGAAGAGGGTGTTTGCTATGACCAGTGCATTCTCTTGGCAAAACTCTGTTAGCCTTTGCCCTGCTTCATTCTGTACTCCAAGGCCAAATTTTCCCGTTACTCCAGGTGTTTCTTGACTTCCTACTTTTGCATTCCAGTCCCCTGTAATGAAAAGGACATCTTTTGGGGGCATTAGTTCTAGAGGGTTTTGTAGATCTTCATACAACCATTCAACTTCAGCTTCTTCAGCATTACTGGTCGGGGCATAGACTTGGATTACTGTGATATTGAATGGTTTGCCTTGGTAACATAGAGAAATCTTTCTGTCATTTTTGAGATTGCATCCAAGTGCTACATTTCAGACTCTTTTGTTAACTATGATGGCTATTTCATTTCCTCTAAGGGATTCTTTCCCACAGTATTAGATATAATGGTCATCTGAGTTAAATTCACCCATTCCAGTCCATTTTAGTTCACAGATTCCTAAAATGTCGATGTTCACTCTTGCCCTCTCCTGTTTGACCACTTCCAATTTGCCTTGATTCATGGACCTAACATTCCAGGTTCCTATGCAATATTGCTCTTTACAGCATCAGACTTTGCTTCCAACACCAGTCACATCCACAACTGGGTGTTGTTTTTACTTTGGCTCCATCTCTTCATTCTTTCTGGAGTTATTTCTCCACTGATCTCCAGTAGCATGTTGGGTACCTACCAACCTGGGGAGTTCATCTTTCAGTGTCCTATCTTTTTCCTTTTTCATATTGTTTGTTGGGTTCTCATGGCAAGAATATTGAAGTGGTTTGCCATTCCCATCTCCAGTGGAGCACATTTTGTCAGAACTCTCCACCACCCAGTCTAGAAGATTCTAATGTACCAAGGGTCCAGGGTGACAGTTTGTCAAAGTTAGAAAGGGTGATGGTTCTGGAGCCAGATTCCTGATTCTGATCTCAACTCTGTCACTTCCTGGCTATGTAAACCTTGGCAAATTGCTTAACCTCTCTGGCTTTAAAATTTTCATCTGTAAGAGACTTCACTTAATATGTGTAAAGATCTCCAAGCATTTCTTGACCATAGTAAATGCTTGATAAGTATTATCAGTTTTGTTACTATCAGAAGAGAGGTAATACCTAACAGTGAATACTTTCTGGGCTACAAAGTCCTGGACCCTTTTTGCTGGGAGACAGGATGCAGCCTAGAGCCTCCTCGCCCAGAAATCTGAGTTGCCAAGCTCCAAGCATATCTTCTTTACTCTCATATGAAAACCTCTGTTAATACAAAGTCCACAGCACCACAGTTTGACTGACAGATGCTTACCCAGTTAAGGGCATAGGGCAGTGGCTCTCAACCTTGTGCTATATAGTAGATTCATGGCAGTGGTGGGGGGTGGTGGTGAAGGGGGACTTTAAAAAAAAAATCCTCATTCCTAAGCCCCACACCCAGAGATTCTGCTATCATTTATTCTAGGATTTGATGTGAGCATTTGGAAGCTTTGAGTGCTTCCCAGGTGATTCCAATATGCAGCCAAGGTTGAAATCACTGACACAAGATAAAGTTACAAGCTTGGTGATGAGAGAGAGGTTTTCCCAGGGCAGAGCGAGTGTATTATCATTTCCACTGTCAATCTTCCAGGACAGAGATGGGCCTTCAGCCAGGAAATGTCAACAACTTGGAGACTGATATTAAACTTGAAGAGTGGGAATTCTCATCTCTTTCTGAGCTTTGTGGTCTTAGATTTGGTCGCAAGCCTCTTCCATTGGAAATTAGACTGGAAACCAGGCATGCTGGCAGTGGCCACGAAAGAGTGGCTTGGTTGGGTGGTTCAGGCTCTCTCACTAAGATTGCAATTGACTCAGGATTACAATCATCTAAAGGCTTGATGAGGGCTAGGGAGTCCTTTCAAAGGTGGCTCACCCAATAGCCATAGGCAAGTTCCACCTCCTTGTTGGCTGTTGGCAAGTGGCCACAGTTCTTCTCCATATGGATGGACCTCTCTACAGGGCTATTTGCAACTTTGTTTCCCCAAGTGCAAGTGAAAGGGAGAGACAAGGACAGAGAGACACAGAGGGAGGGATGGGGGAAGAGAAAGCTTGAATGCCTTTTATGACCTAATCTCAGAAGTCATACATCATCACTTCGGCTAGTGTCTGAGTCTTTGCAACCTTGTGGACTGTAGCCCTCCAGACTCCTCTGTCCATGGGATTTCCCAGGCAAGAATACTAGACTGGGTTGCCATTTCTTTCTCCAGGGGATCTTCCTGACCCAGGAATCAAACCCACATCCTCCGCATTGGCAGGCAGATTCTGTACCCCTGAGACACCAGGGAAGCCTGCTACATTTGGTTACCTAGAAGGGAGTCACTAAATTCAGCTCACATTCAAGGGGAGGAAATCAGTCTACATCTTGTCAGGGTAGCATGGTCAAAGAATGTTTGGACACATTTTACAACTACCACACTCTTCATCCTCAGGTTTCAGGTGAAGTAAGTAACTTCCCTTCCAGGAAGATGTCTCTGACCCTGAAACATGAAATTGGGATTCAAGGTCACCCTCTGGCCTTTCTATCACACCCTTTGCCCACCTCTGTCACCACACTTTGCTGAACTGTCAGTTTCTACTCCCATCTTCAAAATAAATAAATAAATATGGAAATTTCTAAAGGACAGAAATGGAGTATTTATTGTCATATTCCCACTGTCTGTCATAGAGCTTGGTTCTGAGAAGGTTCTCAAAGTGCTCATCAAAGTATGAACTCAGTTCTGTGAGTAGCTAAGAGGTCTGGGTGAGAGGAGCCTCCCTTCACTGGGCTTTTAGCAGGAAGAGTCTTGCTTGAGCTTCTTTACAGCAGAGCAGTGGGCTTCTAAGAGAACTGAGAAGCTCGCAGTCCTCTTAAGGGCGCGGCCTAGAGTGACACAGTGTCACTCTCCCCACACTGCAAGTCACAGGATCAATCCAGATTTAAGTGTAGAGGAAATGGACTCTCCTCTTAATGGGAACAATGGTCTGTGCTTATCAGAGTTCGGAGGAAATTGTTGATAACCATTTCTACCACAACAATCAAAGAAATTTGGAAAATATGAAATTAAGCAAAGTGAGAGCGATTTGGCTTTATTTTATCTTTACCTGCAGGAATTCTCAAAACCTTTAAAATACTCGTGATCATTGTGAGTCTCCAAGAAGGCAATTTTGTATACAATGTGTCCCAAACTCACTGAACCACTGAACTCCTCTCCGTTCTTTTTCATTTTTTACCTTTCATAACTAGTATTACTCAAAACACAAGATCTTTAAAGATGCTTCTATCCTTAAAATCTTTTGATTTACAAACAGAAAGTGCTTTTCCCTTATGAATGAGGGGGAGGAAATGGCCAGGTCAGAGAACTCCCAGCTTCCAGTTTCTTAAGTGATTTAACACATAAATAAAGGTGAAAATCATCAAGTTATGGTCTTTCCCTCAAAAGATTGAGAAAAGACCAAAGAGAAATTCAGAATGCATGTGGGACAATCAAAAAGGAAAATTAGAGTGTTCAAATAAATGATGCTGCCATTTCTTTCAACTCTAAGTTTCTGTAATTCTTTTTACTGCCTCATGAGCCCTATCCTCAAAGCTAGAGAGATATATGGAATAGGAATCAAGTTATTCTGCTTTGTTTCTCTTTAATGAAGTTGTGCCTTTTGTTTGTTTGTTGCTGTTTTTTTAATCATGGGCAGGGATTATTAGGGCTTCTAATAGCTCAGTTGGTAAAGAATCTGCCTGCAATGCAGGAGACCTGGGTTCAATCCCTGGGTTGGGAAGATCCCCTGGAGAAGGGAAAGGCTACCCACTCCAGTATTCCAGCCTGGAGAATTCCATCGACTGTATAGTCCATGGGGAAGCAAAGAGTCAGACATGACTGAACAACATTCACTTCACTTCAGGTAGGTGGAGGAACAAGAAGAGCAGAAAACAGACCCAGAGGTTACGTATGGTTTCTTATTATCTGTGCTCTGTAGGTTACATATGACCATCCTACTTTTGTTTTAGGATCTTCAGAAAACACAAAGAAATAGAGAAAAAAAAAAAAAAAAACTTGCTTGTAATCCCATCACTCAAAGAAACTGTTGTTAATAGCATATTTTCTTTCAGAATATTACTGTATATATACCTGTACAGTGTTGTATATAGTAGTAGCATCTTTGGGTTTTTTTCTACCTTTTAACTGTTGTAAATAAGTGCAGCCACGAGCATTTATCTACAAGGATTTTGAGTACCTGTTCCCAGTTCTTTTGGGTAAATATCCAGGAGTGGAATTACTGTGACACTTGGAAATCCTGGTTTTGACTTTTTAAGAACCATCAAAACTGTCTTCATCCACCCTCAATTTTGTATAGTTGTAATCATACTGTCGGAGAAGGCAATGGCACCCCACTCCAGTACTCTTGCCTGGAAAATCCCATGGACAGAGGAGTCTGGTAGGCTGCAGTCCATGGGGTCGCTAGGAGTCGGACACGACTGAGCAACTTCACTTTCACTTTTCCCTTTCATGCTTTGGAGAA
>NW_011495032.1:4480910-4501215 GCF_000754665.1 Bison bison bison
GCCTGGAGAATCCCAGGGATGGCGGGGCCTGGTGGGCTGCCATCTATGGGGTCGCACAGAGTCAGACACGACTGAAGTGACTTAGCAGCAGCAGCAGCAATCATACTGTGTATATATTTGTTTGTGACACGAAAATAGTTCCTTCAAATTAGAGACTTAGTCAACATTAAAAAATGCATTTATATAAAAAAAATTTATATTTTTAGTATATATCAGATCAGATCAGATCAGTCGCTCAGTCGTGTCCGACTCTTTGCGACCCCATGAATCGCAGCACGCCAGGCCTCCCTGTCCATCACCAACTCCCTGAGTTCACTCAGACTCACGTCCATCGAGTCAGTGATGCCATCCAGCCATCTCATCCTCTGTCATCCCCTTCTCCTCCTGCCCCCAATCCCTCCCAGCATCAGGGTCTTTTCCAAAGAGTCAACTCTTCGCGTGAGGTGGCCAAAGTACTGGAGTTTCAGCCTTAGCATCATGCCTTGAAAAGAAATCCCAGGGCTGATCTCCTTCAGAATGGACTGGTTGGATCTCCTTGCAGTCCAAGGCACTCTCAAGAGTCTTCTCCAACACCACAGTTCAAAAGCATCAATTCTTTGGCACTCAGCCTTCTTCACAGTCCAACTCTCACATCCATACATGACCACAGGAAAAACCATAGCCTTGACTAGACGAACCTTTGTTGGCAAAGTAATGTCTCTGCTTTTGAATATGCTATCTAGGTTGGTCATAACTTTCCTTCCAAGGAGTAAGCGTCTTTTAATTTCATGGCTACAGTCACCATCTGTAGTGATTTTGGAGCCCAGAAAAATAAAGTCTTATACTAAAAATATAAATTTAGTTTTTCATTATGTTTTACATATAGGATATATACCAGTCTTTTATTAAGTTTTTTGAAGCAATTTTCTTCTCAGATAATTTTTTATTATTACAAAAACACAATTTGTAATGTGTTTTACAGTTATAATGGTATCATTTGATGAACAGAAGTCTTAATGTCTCCAAATTTATCAAAATTTTCCTTTATTGTTTGTACACATGGGTCTTTTTAAATGCATCCATTACTGTTAAATAAACATATTTTCCATTATCATGTTCCAAAAAATACATGCATATGTATGTCATATTGACTGTATACATATATATACATACATACACACATATATGAACTTTTAACAAAATTGAGAATGTGATGTATATGCAATTTTGTGTCCTTCCTTTATCAAAGAACTTGATTATATCTGACTGTATAACGTTTCATCTGCATCTACCTTTCCCTATGTTATTTGTGCATGACTGTTATTTTGTATATCTGCTCCAAAGCCTTTGTATCTCTGATTATTTCATGAGACAATATTCCTAAACAATGGAATTACTTGAGTATGTAGAAGATTTTAAGGTTCATTATACACACTGAAAAATTACACTTAGGAAAAGCTGTACTAAATTCTATTCCAGCTATCAATGTATAAGTATGTCTGTTTAATTATTGTCTTACTTGCATTAACTGGAGAAGGAAATGGCAACCCACTCCAGGGCTCTTAACTGGAAAATCCCATGCACAGAAGAGCCTTGTGGGCTGCAGTCCACAGGATTGCAAAGAGCCGAACACAACTTAGGCACTGAGCACCTATTTGTAATAACAGATTACTTTATTCTTTGTAACATGAAAAGATAAAAATGGTAGCTCATTCTTGTGCTGACTTTCACCTCATTGACCAGTAGTAAGACTGACAACTTTTTCATGGGTATATTTAGTCTCTTCAATTTTGTTCATTAATTATGTAAGCATGTTCTTTATCCAAAAGTTTTTCAATATTTCTTTTTCATGTATTAACTTTTAAAGTTTTTCTTATACATAAAATATCCTTTTCTTCAATATTTTTGTAAATGATTTTCTCAAGTTGTCATTTGCTTTTATTTTTTTATGTAATCAAATTCATCTTTTTCTCTTTTTCTTCTACTTAAAAGAAAGTGTATCCCAATCCCCAAATCAATAAATGTCTGTTTATATCTATTCCCGTTTTTTTATCTTCTAGTTCTGTGCTGCTGTTTTCTGTCCAATAAGAATTTAGTCTGTTATATGGTGCTAAGTTTAGAGGTGATTTCTCCTCCCAACTAACAGCATGTTTGGTCGCTAATGCATCCCTATTCACACAGCCAGGATCTTTCAAAGTTGATTAGTTTGAAGTTTTAATCTGTAGTTTGAAGTTTTAGTATTGGGTAGAGAAATTCTTTATCCTTATTTAAATCTACTTTTGCCACATCATTCTTCCAGGTGAACTTTAGAAACATTCTGTCATGTTAGCAGGGATTTATATTAAAATTAGGAGTTATTTTGGAAGTAAGTCACTTCAGTTCTGTCTGACTCTGTGTGACCCTGTGGACAGTAGCCTGCCAGACTCCTCTGTCCATGGGATTCTCCAGGCAGAAACTCTGGACTGGGTCACTATGCCCTCTCCCAGGGGATCTTCTGGACTCAGGGATCAAACCTGCATCTCATGTCTCCTGCATTGACAGGCAGGTTCTTTATCACTAGTGCCACCTAGGAAGCCCCAGTGAACATCTTTCAGTGAAGGCTTCGTAAGTGAAATTCACTCAGTCATGTCTGACTCTTTGCAGTCCATGGAATTCTCCAGGCCAGAATACTGGAATGCATAGCCTTTAAAAACTTCTCCAGGGGATCTTCCCAACCCGGGGATCGAACCCAGGTCTCCCACATTGCAGGTGGATTCTTTACCAGCTGAGCCACAAGGGAAACCCAAGAATACTGGAATGGGTAGCCTATCCCTTCTCCAGTGGATCTTCACGACCCAGGAATCGAATGGGGTCTCCTGCATTTCAGGTGGATTCTTTACCAACTGAGCTATCACGGAAGCCCAGTGTTCAATTTCCCACTGAGAAGCATGGAGCTTATTTAAAACCCTTACATCTCTCCATGAAACTGTGTATTTTTCCTGTAGATCACAGGCATCTTGTTGTAGTTCAGTTGCTAAGTCATGTCTGACTCTGTGTCCCAGTGGACAGCAGCATGCCAGGGTCCTCTGTCCGCTATTGCCTGGAGTTTGCTCAAATTCATGTCCATTGAATCAGTGATGCTATTTAACTGTCTCATTCTCTCCCACCCCCTTGTTTTGCCTTCAGTCTTTCCCAGCATCTTTTCCAGTGAGTCAGCTCTTTGATACAGGTGGCCAAAGTATTGGAGTGTTGTGTGTGCTAAATTATTTCAGTTATGTCCGACTCTTTGTGACCCCATAGATTGTAGCCTGCCAGGCTCCTCTGTCCATGGGATTTTCCAGAGCATTAGCTTCAGCCATAGTCCTTCCAATGAATATTCAGGGTTGATTTCCTTTAGGATTCCTTTAGGATTTCCTTTAGGACTAGTCTGATCTCCTTGCTATCCAAGGGACTCTCTAGAGTCTTCTCCAGCACCACAGTTTGAAAGCATTAATTCTTCCACACTCAGTCTTCTTTATGGTCCAACTCTCACATCCATACATGACTACTGGAAAAACCAAAGCTTTGACAATATGGACCTTTGTTGGCAGAGTAATGTCTCTTCTTCTTAATACTCTTTCTTCGTTTGCCATAGCTTTCCTTCCAAGGAGCAAACATATTTTAATTTCATGGCTGCAGTCATAGTCTGCAGTGATTTTGGAGCCCAGGAAAATAAAATCTACACTTTTTCCCTTCCTATTTGCCATGAAGTGATGGGACCAGTACCACTATCTGAGTTTTAAGCCAGCATTTTCAATTTCTTCTTTGACCCTCATCAAGAAGTTTTTCAGTTCCTCTTCACTTTCTGCCATTAGAGTGGTATCATCAGCATACCTGAGGTTATTGATATTTCTCCTGACAACCTTGATTCCAGCTTGTGCTTCATCCAGCCTCACATTGTGCATAGTGTACTCTGCATATAAATTAAATAAGCAGGCTGACGAAAAACAGACTTATTGTACTCCTTTTCCAATTTTGAACCAGCCAAGGTGTTCCATATCTGGTTCTGTTTCTTCTTGATCTGTGTACAGGTTTCTCAGAAGACAGGTAAAATGGTCTGGTACTACCATCCTTTTAAGAATTTTCCAGTTTGTTGTGATTTTCTTAACTATTCTGTTTTCCACTGTTATGAGAATTAAAAAAAAAAAAACACGATTATATACTTTAATTGGATAATGCTGGCATTTGGGAAATATAGTGATTGTTGCCTATTTTTCTTTTATCAAGCAATTTTGTTGAGCTTCCTTATCAATTCTGAAATATTTTCTAACAATTATCTAGGAATTTCTAGGCATATAATCACATCATTTGAAATATCAATAAATGTGCTTCCTCCTTTCAATAGTAATTCTAGCACTTTCTGCTGTGTTCTATTGTTCTCATAAGAAGAGCAGGCATTCTTTTGTTTCTGATGTTAATGGAAATACTTCTTGTATTTTACTATTAACTATGATGTAAAATGTTGACATAAGTAGTTCATTATTTTTTTAATTTAAATTTATTTATTTTAATTGGAGGCTAATTACTTTACAACATTGTATTGGTTTTGCCATACGTCAACATGAATCCACCACGGGTGTACACATGCTCCCCATCCTGAACCCCCTTCCCACCACCCTCCCCGTACCATCCCTCTGGGTCATCCCAGTGCACCAGCCCCAAGCATCCTGTATCCTGCATTGAACCTGGACTGGTGATTCGTTTCTTATATGATACTATACATGTTTCAGTGCCATTCTCCCAAACCATCCCACCCTTTCCCTCTCCCACAGAGTCCAAAAGACTGTTCTATACATCTGTGTCTCTTTTGGTGTCTCATATACAGGTTATCATTACCATCTTTCTAAATTCCATATATATGTGTTAGTATACTGTATTGGTGTTTTTCTTTCTAGCTTACTTTACTGTGTATAATAGGCTCCAGTTTCATCCACCTCATTAGAACTGATTCAAATGTATTCTTTTTAATGGCTGAGTAATACTCCATTGTGTATATGTACCACTGCTTTCTTATCCATTCATCTGCTGATGGACATCTAGGTTGCTTCCATGTCCTGGCTATTATAAACAGTGCTGTGATGAACACTGGGGTACATGTGTCTCAATTCTGGTTTCCTCAGTGTGTATGTCCAGTAGTGGGCTTGCTGTGTCATAAGGCAGTTCTATTTCCAGGTTTTTAAGGAATCTCCACACTGTTCTCCATAGTGGCTGTACTAGTTTGCATTCCCACCAACAGTGTAAGAGGGTTCCTTTTTCTCCACACCCTCTCCAGCATTTATTGCTTGTAGACTTTTGGATCACAGCCCTTCTGACTGGCATGAAATGGTACCTCATTGTGGTTTTGATTTGCATTTCTCTGATAATGAGTGATGTTGAACATCTTTTCATGTGTTTGTTAGCCATCTATATGTCTTCTTTGGAGAAATGTCTGCTTAGTTCTTTGGCCCATTTTTTGATTGGGTTGTTTATTTTTCTGGAATTGAACTGCAGGAGTTGCTTGTATATTTTTGAGATTAGTTGTTTGTCAGTTGCTTCATTTGCTATTATTTTCTCCCATTCTGAAGGCTGTCTTTTCACCTTTCTTAGAGTTTCCTTTGTTGTGCAGAAGCTTTTAATTTTAATTAGGTCCCATTTGTTTATTTTTGCTTTTATTTCCAATATTCTGGGAGGTGGGTCATAGAGGATCCTGCTGTGATTTATGTCAGAGAGTGTTTTGCCTATGTTCTCCTCTAGGAGTTTTATAGTTTCTGGTCTTACATTTAGATCTTTAATCCATTTTGAGTTTATTTTTGTGTATGGTGTTAGTTCATTATTATTAAGAAGAATTCTACTATTCCTGGCTTCATAAATTTTTTAAAAACAAAAGTGCTGTTTAATTATGTCTTATGTTCTTTTAAAAACTAATAAGATTAGGATGAGACGGGCTTCCCTGGTCTCCCTGGTGACTCAGTGGTAAAAAATCTGCTTGCAATGCAGGAGATGCAAGTTGGATCCCTGGATCAGGAAGATCCCCTGGTAAAGGAAATGGCAATCCACTCCAGTCTTTTCGCCTGGGAAATGCCATGGTCAGAGGAGACTGGCATGCTACAGTCCATGGGGTCACAAAAGAGTCAGACACAGCTTTGTGACTAAGCAACAACAGCAACATATTATACTACATATTTCATTGATTATAAAATACATTGTGGGGGAAAGATGAATTAAGAGTATGGGATTAACAGATAAACACCACTGTAAAATAGATAAACAACAAGGATTTGTTGTACAGCACAGAGAACCAAGTTTAAAATCTGATCATAGCCTATCATGGAAAACAATCTGAAAAAGAATATACACGTGGGTTTCCCTGGTGGCTCAGCAGTGAAGAATTCACCTGCTGATGTAGGAGATGTGGATTTGATCCGTGGGTTGGAAATATCCCCTGGAGAAGGAAATGGCAACCCACTCCAATAGTCTTGCTGGGAAATCCCTTGGACAGAGGAGACTGGCAGGCTACACATATATTATATGTATATAACTGAATCACTTTGCTGAACACCTGAATCTAACACAATATTGTAAGTAAATTATAATTCAATTTTAAAAACCTTGTAATCTCAGAAATGTTAAAACATGAGAAAGAAAACATGCTTCTTAGAATGAAGATAGATTTGCTAATATTAAAATATAAGGCTGGGCCTCACTCTTTAATAGAGAAATGTGCTTATATATTATTGTTGAATTTGGTTTGCTCAAATTTAATTATGAGTTTTTAAATGTATTCATGTGTGATATTATTTCATAGCTTTAAAATGTACTTATATATATTGGGTTTTATATTGGGGTATTTTTAGTCTCATGCATGCATGCATGCTAAATCGCTTCAGGCATGTCCAACTCTTTGCGACTCTAAGGACTGTAAACCGCCAGGCTCCTCTGTCCATGGGATTTCCCAGGCAAGAATACTGGAGAGGGTGGCTGTTACCTCCTCCAGGGGATCTTCCCAACCCTGGGACGGAATCTGCATCTCTTATGTCTCCTGCATTGGCAGGTGGGTTTTTTACAGTAGCGCCACTTGGGAAGCCCTTTAGTTTCATAATCAATTGTAATTTCTAATTGATTAGCTTTCCCCCGTTTATTTTTCTCAAAAATTATTTACATAACATGCAAATTATGGCCCTTGAAAGACTGAAGTATCACATCACTAAAAGGTTTCTATCTCAGAGACTTGTTTTACACAGTAGTATTTTAATAAATTCTTTGTCTGTATGGTTATTAAACTTTCCTGATTTCCATTTCTCCTGGAGTCACAGTGAATGCTTCACATTTTTTCGAAAATGTATCATTTCTTTCAAGATATTTTTATCTGTGGGCAAAGAAATTTACATGATATTTGCTTAGTCATTAAAGAAATGTCTGTATACTTTGATTTATCCTTTTCTTTTTTTTTTTTGACTTTTTACAGTAATTTTTTTTCTCTTTTTAATTTTATTTTATTTTTAAACTTTACAATATTGTATTAGTTTTGCCAAACATCAAAATGAATCCGCCACAGGTATACCCATGCTCCCCATCCTGAACCCTCCTCCCTCCTCCCTCCCCATACCCTCCCTCTGGGTCGTCCCAGTGCACCAGCCCCAAGCATCCAGTATCGTGCATCGAACCTGGACTGGCGACTCGTTTCATACATGATATTATACATGTTTCAATGCCATTCTCCCAAATCTCCCCACCCTCTCCCTCTTCCACAGAGTCCATAAGACTGATCTATACATCAGTGTCTCTTTTGCTGTCTCGTATACACGGTTATTGTTACCATCTTTCTAAATTCCATATATATGTGTTTATACTGTATTGGTGTTTTTCTTTCTGGCTTACTTCACTCTGTATAATAGGCTCCAGTTTCATCCACCTCATTTGAACTGATTCAAATGTATTCTTTTTAATGGCTGAGTAATACTCCATTGTGTATATGTACCACAGCTTTCTTATCCATTCATCTGCTGATGGGCATCTAGGTTACTTCCATGTCCTGGCTATTATAAACAGTGCTGCGATGAACATTGGGGTACACGTGTCTCTTTCCCTTCTGGTTTCCTCAGTGTGTATGCCCAGCAGTGGGATTGCTGGGTCATAAGGCTGTTCTATCCTTTTCTTATCCTTAGTTTTCCTTGTATTCTTTCCTCTTATCTACATTTATGAGAGATTTGTCTTTTTTCAAAAGTTAGTTTTTTGTTTTCCTATTCATTATAATTCTTTAATTTTTCTTCCCTCTGCTTGCTTTACTTTTTAGATTTTTAAGTAACTCCTCATATTGACTGATTGGTTACTTCAGTTTTTATTTTATCACATTATTACACTACTATTATATAATAGTATATTATATATATTATTATATAATAGATTATAATCTATTATATATATTATTTAAGGCAAAAAAATTAACGTATGGTGGAGACTGGCCTTGTCACCTCCATTTTGATATGTAATAGTCTCATTTTCATATGGTTTTTTAATAGCTAACTAATTTAGAAATTTTTATTTATGTATCTCTTTCTCTGTGGGTCCCCTTGCCTCCATTTTAATTTTACTATATTGTAGCTGAGAAGCTTTTGGTTTTCAGATGCTTTTGATTTATTTCTGTTTTGAATGGCTTGTTTATATAATCAGTTTTCTTTATGTTTCATATATATTTGAAAAGAAGATAAAATCTCCATTGGTGGGGAGTAAAACCTTTACGATACCAATTAATACTGTCTTTTAGATTATATTATTCAGATTCTTTATGTATTTATTTGTCCTATCCAATAACTAGAGGGGACATTTCTCATAGCTAAAAGCTGCTGTTTCTTTGCTTTATCTTTCATTTTTGCTTTTTATAGTTCATGACAGTCATGTAGTATATATTACTTTTATACTTTGATTATAGATTTCACCTTTCATCAGTATAAAAGGACTCTTTTCATCCCATGTAACACAGTTTGCCTTGCAATCTACTTTGTGTGAAATTTATATTGCCACCCTGATTTCCTTTTGTTTACATTTCCCTGGTAAATCTTTTTCTCAATTTTTATCATCAGGATTCTGCATCACTGTTTTGTACCCAATATAGAGTTGGATATTTTGAACCTATTTGAAGGTATTTTATTTTTAATTGTTAAGTCATTTGTGTTTATATTCATAAGTGAAATTAATATGTTTGATCTTCCATCTTTATTACATTTTGGCTTCTTTATTCTTTCCTCTCTTTGTTACCAAAAATTTACTTTGCTTGCTTAAATATTCTCCTTGACTCAGAGGATGTACACACTTTTTGTTCTACCTTGGCTTCAGTTGACCAGATGAGATCCACCCACATTAAGGAGGACAATAAGCTTTACTCAATCTACTGATTCAGATGTTAATTTTATTCCCTAAAAGCCTCACAGAAACACCTAGAATAGTTCTTGAATAAATGTTTGGGAACCTTGTGGCCCAGTCAAGTTGACAGATAAAACTATCAAAAGGCAGATTTTATTTTAAATGTGATAGCAAGTCACTGAAGAATTTTAAGCAGGCAACTAATATATGACTTACTCATTAAAAAGAAATTTTAATCAGATACAATGTGAAGAACTGATACAATGGTGGTGAAATTAGGAATAGAATTAGAAAGCTATTATGGTAGCCTCACCAGGAAATCATGGTTGTTTAGATGAGGATAGAAGTGGATAGCTTTAGGATACATTTGAAGGAGGGGTTTTCCTTGGTGGCTCAGTTGGTAAAGAGTCTGCCTGCAATACAGGAGACCCAGGTTCAATCCCTAGGAGGGGAAGATCCTCTGGAGAAGGAAATGGCAGCCCACTCCAGTTTTCTTGACTGGAAAATTCCATGGACAGAGAAGTCTGGTGGGCTACAGTCCATGGGGTTGCAAAAAGTTGGACACAACTTAAACCACCTTGAAGGTAGAAAATATGGACTGACTCATGGATTGCATGTTGGGATGAAGAAAAAAGATTTCTAGATGAGGAAAATGCCTGTGTTTTCACCCTCAGTACCTGCGTATGGGTGGAAGCTTTCCATTTGCTAGTAAAAAGAAATCTCAAGAAAGAACATAGAAATCAAGAATTCTGCTGAAAAAAGTGAAAGTGGCTCAGCCATGTCCAACTCTTTTTGACCCCATGGACTGTAGCGCACCAGGCTTCTTTGTTCATGGAACTATCCAGGCAAGAATACTGGAGTGGGTTGCCATTTCCTTCTCAGGGGATCTTCCCAACCCAGGGATGGAAACCTGGTCTCCCACATTGCGAGCAGATTCTTTACCATCTGAGCCATCAGGGCTAAGTACATCTAAAAGCTATCCAAGAAAAGATGCAGAGTAAACCTTGTTCCTGGTCTTCCCAGCTGATGTTAGTGGCAATTAATCCACCTGCCAATGTGGGAGATGTTAAGAGATGAAGGTTTGATCCATGAGTCAGGAAGATTCCCAGGAAGAAGCAATGGTAATCCACTCCAGTATTCTTGCCTGGAGAATCTCATGGACAGAGGAGCCTGGTGGGCTATACAGTCCATAGAGTCACAAAAAGTCAGACACAACAGAAGCGACTTTGCATGCATGCAAGCATTGAAGCTATAAAGCTGACTCTCAAGAAGAGATTATGGCTTTATTAGTTTTTACTGCTGCTGCAATATTTTACCACAGACTTAGGGTTTAAATAACACAAGTCATGGTGACATCACAGAAGATGGGGAGTAGGAAGCTCCAGGAATTAATACCTCCAGTGAAACCACCACTAAACTAGCAAGATGCATCAGAATTAACTGTTTAGAATTCTAGAATTTTAATCCAACACTTTCAGCATTTAGGGGAGTACCTGATGAAGAAGGAGGCTAGTAAATTTTGATTAATCTCAGAATAATCTCAGAGTTTTACATAGCAGCTACCTTGCTCCATGCTCCAAGTCCATGGCGGGCAGCTCTGGGGATGGTGGTACACGTTCCTGGTGAGGCTTGCTGGTGTCAGGTTGATCAATAAAGGCCTTGATCTCCAATAAGCAATTTGTGCATTTCAATCTGCCCGTTCAGTAAAGGACTACCAGAAGGTTGGCCATTTCAACCACAATGGGCTGAAGCACCTTCTTGGGAAATGTCTATTGGAGGCTTTAAATAGACATAACTTTTTAAAAGTCTTTTTCCTTATGGATTATGTCACTTGTTGACCAGAGAGATAATAGAGAAGAGACTCCAGTGACTACCGATGCAAGGACAAAAGATACTTTGGAAAAGTCACTTTAAAAAATGAACAATTTTGCCCCCCAATAATCAACACCAGCAAACCCCTGGAAAGGAGAATCTGGCATCCAGAGTTACTACATTATAATATTCAAGATGTCCAGTTCTCCACAAAAAACCCAAAGCATACAAAAAGAGAGACCAAGAGAAAATATTGAGAATGCTTGGATATTGGAAATTATAGAAAGAAAAACAAAAAAAAATATTAACTGTCATAAATATGCTCAAAAATTTGAAGAAAATCATAGGAAAAAAGAAAGGAAATCAGAAGAACCATGTATGAACAAGTAGGCAATAGCTATAAAGATTTAGAAATTATATAAAAGGAATCAAGTAGTAATTTTTGAGCTGAAAATACAATAGCTGAAATTAAAAATTCACTAGAGAATGTTCAACAGAAGATTTTCATCATGCAGAAGAATTAGCAACCTTGAAGATAGGGTGATTGAAATTACCCGGTTTGCAGAATAGAAATAAAAAACAATAAAGAAAAATGAACAGTCTAAGAAACCTGTGGGACTCCATCAAGTATACTAACATATGCAGTCTGGCAGAACCAAGAAGGAGAAAAGACAGAGAAAGGAACAAAAAGAAAATTTGAAGGAGTTATGGCTGCAAACTTCTGAAATTTGATGCAAGGTATGAATTAAAAAATCTGAGAAGCTCAGGGAACTCTAAGTAGGTTACACTTAAAAAGATCCATACCAAATCAGATCATAATAAACTAGCAAAAGACAAAGAGAAAATCTTGAAAGGAGCAAGAGAGAAGCAACTCCTGAGTACAAAGGAATCTCAGTAAGATTAAAAGCTAATCTCTTATCAGAAACCATGGAAACCAAAAGGCAATAGGTTATTTTCTTTATTTTACATTTAATTTATTTAAACTAAAAAAAGAAAGAAAGAAAGAAATGAAGAAATCCTGTCACCCATGCAACTCCCATAACTCCCAGCTTGGGCAACCACCAATCTGTTCTCTGTATCTACACATTTGATTTTGTAACACATCTATAGGAGACTTGGAAAATACAAAACTAGGTTAAATACAATTCCAATATACATTACAATTATTTTTAAGTAGATAAAATAAGATTTTTAGTTGGAGTTTCAATATCAAACTCTCAAAAATTAATAGAATAAATATATACAGAAGTAGAAGGATATAGTAGACCTGAAAAGCACTGTGAACCAATTCAACAAAAATAAGATGTATACAATTTTCACACAACATTAGGACACAAATTCTATCCAAGATCCCATAGACTGTAAACAAGGAGACATATCCAGTTTATAAACTTGGAACATATCCAGGGATATAAAACAAGGTGTGAAAATTTCATAGTCTAAAGGCGTTGAAATCATACAGAATCTATTCTTTTATCACCGTGGAATTATATTAGAAATCAGTATCAAAAGATATTAGAAAATGGCCCACATGTTTTCAAGTGCAGTAGGACATTTACCCAGAGAAATCTTCAACTTAGCCATTGAAACTCAACAAAGTTAGGCTGAAAAAACACAGAAGGTGATTTCAGAGAAGGAAGCATTCCAATGAGAAATTAGTATCAAAGTGAGAAATTAACATTAAAGATACTTTAAACAAAATCTCATGTATTTGGAAATTAAACATCCACTTTTAAATGATAGGTGTGTCTAAGATGCCATAAAAAGGAAAATTAGAAAATATTTGTGATAGAATAAAAATGAAAAGAGAATTTGCTAGAATTTGGTGCATGCCACTGAAGCTGCTCAATGCAATTAAGTACAATGTGGAGTCTTGAATAAGATATGAAAACAAATAATAGACACTAGCATAAAATTTTGTAAAATTTGAACAAAATCTGTACTGTAGTTAATAATACTGTATCATTTGTTAATTTCCCATTTTTTACAACATAGTATTTCTTTATATTCTCAGAATTGAATTAGAAGTTTCAAGCCTTATTCAAAAAAATTTTTAATGACAAAGATAATAATTTTTTTACTTTTAGCAGTAATACTAGGTGCCAAAATATATGGAAATATATCAAAGTTTTGGATGAATATAAATTAGAAATCTAGCATTCTATTCATATTAAGTCAAGCAAGTGGCATCAAAATGTCATGAATTGTTTTAGCTAGGCAAAAATTCACACATTTTCTAAAATATATGTTATATATACTATATATATGTATACAAAAGTTTTTCTACTACACTTGATAAAGGCTTGAGGAAGAACAACAGCAACAACAAAAAAGAGAAACTGAAAACATAAACTAAATAAAATGAGAGCACTGAATATGAAATAGAAAATGTGAAACAAACTAGATAAAAGTGAAAGATCATCATATAGTAGAGTTGTTTGTAAACATGACTGCTCATTAGATATGCATCTGGAGCTTTGGAAAAGAATAGTAGTACCTGGGCACTTGTGTTTTTCAAAACATTCCAAGATAATTCTGTTATGCATCTAGATTTTAAAAAGCAATTGCAAGTTATTTTATTAAATGGTAGTTTTAGTGACATATAAAAAAAACTTAGTGATATATGGCTTATCTTGTGGCTCAACTGGTAAAGAGTCCACCTGCAATGCGGGAGACCTGGGTTCAATCCCTGGGTTGGGAAGATCCCCTGGAGAAGGGAAAGGCTACCCACTCCAGTATTCTGGCCTGGAGAATTCCATGACTATAGAGTCCATGGGGTTGCAAAGAGTCTGACATGACTGAGTGACTTTCATTTTCACTTTCACTTTTCACTTAGTGATATAAAATTCTATATTATTTTCTGTTGACCAATCGTGATATAACAGTATTAAATGAATAATATTTACATAATCACAATAATAAAAGATGTTTATCAGTTTTCACAATAAATAGACAAAAACTAAAAGATAATTACAATTGCAAGCCATAATGGAAACATGATTAATCTAATAATATAAAATAATTATATACAATTTGGGGGGTTAAGTAGAGTGATGTCTTAATGCTTTTAATATTTTCTCCTTATATTTAACTTTTGACATTTTAAGTCTAATGTCTCTTAGTGAGTTTCCTTGTGATCCTCTTATTTGGAACTCACCGGACTTCCTAGATATTACCGTCTGTTTTCTTCAAGTTAGAAGGATTTTCAGAAACTGTTTCTTCACTTAAGCTTTCTGTCCCTTTTGTGTTCTCTTCTCTTTCTGGGAGCCCCGTGTTGTGAATGGTAGTATGTTTGATGTTGCCCCATCATTTCCTTAAACTATCTTTACTTTTTTCATTTCTTTTTCTCTTTGTTGCTCTGCTTGGGTGAGTTCCACTGCCTTGTATTCAAACTGATCTTTTCTTCTGCTTTATCTAGTCTGTTGTTGAACTCCTCTAGTGTATTCTTCAGCTCTGTGTCTTCTATTTGGTACTTTATTATATTTTCCATCTCTTTGTTGAAGTACTTCCTATGTTCATCCATTCTTCTCCCCTAGTTTATTATCTTTATAACCATTAGGCTTCCCTAGTGGCTCAGACGGTAAAGCGTCTGCCTACAATGTGGGAGACCCGAGTTCGATCACCGGGTTGGAAAGATCCTCTGGAGAAGGAAATGGCAACCCACTCCAGTACTCTTGCCTGGAAAATCCCATGGATGGAGGATCCTGGTAGGCTACAGTCTATGGGGTCACAAAGAGTCACAACTGAGAGACTTCACCTCACTTATAACCATTACTTTGAACTCTTCATTAAGTAAATTACTTATCTCCATTTCACTGAGGTGTTTTCCTGAGATTTTATCTTATTCTTTTATTCTTTGTATGTTCCTCTGTTTCTTCATTTTTCTTGACTCTTAGTTTCTATAGAGAAGGCAAAACAACAATCTCTTTCGGTCTTGAAGACAAAGCTGTGTGTAGATGAACCTTTCATTCAACCCAGCATCAGTTCATGGTGGCCTCTTTAAGCTTTGTGCTGTCTAAGCAGCCTATCATATTTTTAATAGCCCCAAATAGTTGAGAATGTACCATGATGGGTCAGTGCCCCAAAAGGGAGGAACACAACACCTACATTAAGGCTGACTAAAAACCAGACCCTTGGGCATCAGATTTTAAAGGTGTGCAAATATATATATGGTCCTGTGGGAACACAAGTATAAGCCTGCTGGCCACCAGAATCAGGCAATCTGGAGGTGTTTTTTGGTGGCAGTCATAGAAATTTGAATTCTAAGCCAGTATATAAGCTCTTTTAGGGGTGACACCTGTGAGCTGGAGCAAGGCAGAATGAATTCAATAAGACAGCATCTACAATCTACGTTCTCTGAGAGCAGCTTCATGAGCCGTTATATGTGTACCAACACTGAAGATAAGTAATGAGGCCTCCTTCACAGAAAGATGAGGATTTTGCCCCAATTCCCTGTCTGTGCAGTGAGGCCTTGGTGTGGGAGCTTACCAAGAACCACTTCTCTAATTGCCATAGTCTGTTGGGACCCAAGAATACAAGCTCCATAGACACGAGTCAGGTGATCAAAGGGCATCCCCTGGGCAGCAGCTCTGAAAACCAGGGTACCACACACACATAAAAATCTCCTTCAGGAAACACAGGAACCCTCTAGAGCAACAGAAGATGACCACGAAGAGATCACCAGACCTTTGAGATCTCTGGAAAGGATTACAGTCAGTCCCAAGACACATATTTAATTAGAAAACCACCCCTCAGGCCACAATCATAATAATTAGCTAATAGGTGTGCTTCACATAAAGAGCAAGTTCCTAGATCTGTTGTTGTGCTGTGCCCTGGTGGTGGTAGCTGTTTAAGAGCACTCTCTATGGTAGTCACATTTCTGTGAGGTCCATGAGTGTAAGCTTCATTGGTCACCAGACCTATGTGATGTAAAGATGCCCCCTGGCAGCAGTCACAAAAAATCAGGGCACTAAACAGGGTTATAGGCTTTGTTATGGGTGATGCCAATTATTAGAGTTCCATGAGAACAGTAATGCAAGCTTCCCTGGCCTCCAGAGTCAAACAATCAAGATGTGTCTCGTCGTGAGCCACAAAAAAAATCAAGGTGTGTGTAAAATCTCCTTCCAGGAGACACTAGTGCTCTAGAGCATGTCAAAGGGAGAGCATGAAGATGGTTCCTGCCAGTCTCCATCCCTGAAGAGTGTTCCAGCAGACTCATAGATGTGTGTTCTAAATTAGATGCCTGCCCCCCAAGGCCGATGTTTTAATATAAGCAAGTGAACTTCCCTTACTTTAAGTCTGGGAGCAACTGGCAGCCTCTGAAGGCAATGGCAACCCACTCCAGTACTCTTGCCTGGAAAATTCCATGGACGGAGGAGCCTGGTGGGCTGCAGTCCATGGGGTCGCTGAGTCGGGCACGACTGAATGACTTCACTTTCACTTTTCACTTTCATGCACTGGAGAAGGAAATGACAACCCACTCCAGCATTCTTGCCTGGAGAATCCCAGGGACAGAGGAGCCTGGTGGGCTGCCGTCTATGGGGTCGCACAGAGTCGGACACGACTGAGGCGACTCAGCAGCAGCAGCAGCAGTGCTGGACCTTAGGGTGGCTAAGTCCAAGCACAAGAGCCCTAAGAGCAGTTTCTCAGATCATGACAGTCATACGGGTCTCAGGACACGAGGCCCATTGGTTTTCAGAGTTAGGTGCTTTGGAGGTTTGTCTCTCAAGTGTATGTTTTAAAATCTCAATGTGATACCCAATGTGGGATTCAGTCTCTTCACTTCTCAGGGAGAAACTCCAGGTTTTTAGTTCCCACTCTCCAGGGATGGTGTTTGTGGTGGGATTGTGTCCCAGCCAGTCCTTCCTACTTTGATGTGGTTTTCTTCATGTTTTGCCCAATATGTAATAATCACTTAGCCAGCCTTTATGTTTTTTAAAGAGCAAGTGTTCCATATGTATCTGTAGACTCAGTGTGTCCATGCAAAGATCGTGGATCTTCTTATATCACCATTTTGAACTAGAACGCACTTTCTATTGGAGTGATGATACATTTTAGAAGAGATTAAACTTAAAAACTGTCAACCAAGAATTCTATATCCAGAAAAACTATATTTTAAAAATATAGAAATAATTAATGCATTCCCAGATAAACAAAAGCTAAGGGAATTCATCACTAGTAAACATGCCCTACCAAAAAATTGTTAAAAGGAGTCTTCCAGATTGAAATGAAAGGATACTAGATAGAAACACAAAGTCATATGAAGAAATAAAGCCCTCTGGCAAAGATAAATATTTAGATAAAAATAAATCTTAATATGATTACGGTGTGTAACTGTTTGTGTGCTATAAGATTCTAAAGCCTTCACTGATCCCTTTGTAATAATGGATAGAATATCTAGACAGACCAAGTATACCTAGCACATACAGTAAACATTTTATCCAACAACAGCAGAATATAGGTTCCTCTCAAGTGTATATGAAACATTCTTCAGGATAAACCACATATTAGGTGATAATTCTCAATTAATTTAAAAATACTAAAATAAAGTACCTTCAGTGATCACAGTATAATGCAGTAAGAAAATAAAAGCAGAAAGAAAACTAGAAAACTCACAAATAGGTAGAATTAACACATTTAGGTAATCACTGAATCAATGAAGAAATGTCTAGGAAAATAAGAAAATATCTTGAGATGAATGAAAATGAAAAAGTCTGGACTTCTGTATGCAAAAATAAATAAATAAATCTAAACACACACCTTATACCCTTCACAAAAGTTAATTCAGATAGTCATAGACCTGAATGTAATGGATCATAGACCTAAAACATAAAACTATAAAAAAAAATCCTACAAGGTAATATAGGAGAATACCTAGATAAACTTGGGTATGGTAACGACTTTTTAGATGCAACACTAAAGGCACAACACTTAAAAAAAAATAGATAAGCTGTATTTTAACAAAAGTTAAAAACTTCTGCTCTACAAAAGACAATGTCAAAAAAAAATAGAAGACAAGCTACATAGTCAAAAAAATATTTTCAAAAGACAGACCTGATCAAGGACTGTTATCCAAAACATACAAAGAACATATAAAACTCAATTTAAAAAACTTGATTTTAAAATGGGCCCAAAATTGTCATAAATACCTCACCAAAGACAATATACAGATGGCAAATAAACAGAGGAAAAAATGTTCCATAATATTAATATATGTCATCAGGGAAATGAAAATTGCAACTACAATGATGAGATACAACTACACACCTGCTATAATGGCCAAATTCTGGAACAACACCAAGTACTGGAGAGAATACAGAGCAACAAGAATTCTCATTCATTGCTGGTGGAAATGCAAACTGGTACAGCCACTTTGAGAGACAGTCTAGCAGTTTCTCACAAATGTAAACATACTCTTACCATATGATCCCGGGAATTTACCCAAAGGAGTTGAAAATGCATGTGCACACAAAAACCTGCACATAGATATTTACAGCAGATTTATTCATAATCTCCAAAACTAGAAGTTAAGTGTCCTTCAGAAGGTGAATCAATAAACCATGGTACATCTAGACAATGGATTATTATTTGGCGATAAAAAGAAATGAACTATTAAACTATGAAAAGACCTGGAGGAACCTTAAATACATACTGTTTGGTGAAAGAAATCAATTTGGAAAGACTACATACAGTAGTATAATTCCAACCATATGACATCTGGAAAAGGAAAATCTGTAGACACAGTGAAAAGGTTAGTGGTTGCTAGGAATTTTAAGGGGGCTGTAGGTGTTGGTAGGATGAGTAGTAAGAGCACAGACAATTTTTATTCAATGAAAATACTCTATGTGACACTATAATGATGAATGCATGTCATTATACATTTACTGAAAGCCATAGAATGTACACCAAGAGTGAACTGTAATATAAATTATGAACTTTTGACAATTATGATGTATCAGTGTTGATTCACTATATGTAACAAATGTACCAACAGGTAGGCAATGTTGATAACAAGGGAGGCAATTACTCTGTGGGGACAAAGGAGGAGAAATCTCTACACCTTCCCCTCAGTTTTGCTGTGAACCTAAAGCCCAGTCTAAGGAATAAGTCTTATTTTTTTAGGTGAAAAGGCAACATACCAAAACTTATGGAATGCCATGAAAGCAATACTCAGAGGAAAATTTATAGCTGTAAATGCCTACATTTAAAAAGAATAAAAATCTCAAATCAACAATCTAACTTCCTACCTTGAGGAATTAGAAAAAAAATAATAATAACAAACTAAACCCAGTAGAATAAAGGAAATAAATATTAGAGCAGAGATAAATAGAATAGAGAACAGAAAAGCAACAGAGTAAAAAATTTTTTAAACCTTGGTTATTTGAAAAGAAAGTATATTGACAACCTTTAGCTAGACTGACTAAGAAAAAAGAAAGAAGATACAAATAACTAAAATAAGAAATGAAAGTAAAGACATTACTACTGACCTTTGAGAAATTAACAGGATTCTATGAGAATACTACATTATAAGCAATTGTATGTCAACAAATTAGATAAATTAGATGAAACAGATAGATTCCTAAAAACACACAAATTACCAATAAAGATCCAACCAAGAAATAGAGAATCTCAAAGGACTTACAACAAATAATGAGAAAAAAAATCAGCAATCAAAACCCTTCTGATTAATGAAAGTTCAGGACCAGTGGATTTCATTTGTGAATTCTACCAAACATTTTAAAAAAATTAACCATCTGTATGTCTTTTTTGGAGAAATGTCTATTTAGTTCTTTGGCCCATTTTTTGATTGGGTCGTTTATTTTTCTGGAGTTGAGCTGTAGGAGTTGCTTGTATATTTTTGAGATTAGTTGTTTGTCAGTTGCTTCATTTGCTATTATTTCCTCCCATTCTGAAGGCTGTCTTTTCACCTTGCTAATAGTTTCCTTTGATGTGCAGAAGCTTTTAAGGTTAATTAGGTCCCATTTGTTTATTTTTGCTTTTATTTCCAATATTCTGGGAGGTGGGTCATAGAGGATCCTGCTGTGATGTATGTCGGAGAGTGTTTTGCCTATGTTCTCCTCTAGGAGTTTTATAGTTTCTGGTCTTACGTTTAGATCTTTAATCCATTTTGAGTTTATTTTTGTGTATGGTGTTAGAA
>NW_011495032.1:4501315-4502230 GCF_000754665.1 Bison bison bison
CCATTGTATATTCTTGCCTCCTTTGTCGAAGATAAGGTGTCCATATGTGCGTGGATTTATCTCTGGGCTTTCTATTTTATTCCATTGATCAATATTTCTGTCTTTGTGCCAGTACCATACTGTCTTGATAACTGTGGCTTTGTAGTAGAGCCTGAAGTCAGGTAGGTTGATTCCTCCAGTTCCATTCTTCTTTCTCAAGATCGCTTTGGCTATTCGAGGTTTTTTGTATTTCCATACAAATTGTGAAATTATTTGTTCTAGCTCTGTGAAGAATACTGTTGGTAGCTTGATAGGGATTGCGTTGAATCTATAAATTGCTTTGGGTAGTATACTCATTTTCACTATATTGATTCTTCCAATCCATGAACATGGTATATTTCTCCATCTATTAGTGTCCTCTTTGACATACAGATGGCTAACAAACACATGAAAAGATGCTCAACATCACTCATTATCAGAGAAATGCAAATCAAAACCACTATGAGGTACCATTTCACACCAGTCAGAATGGCTGTGGTCCAAAAGTCTACAAATAATAAATGCTGGAGAGGGTGTGGAGAAAAGGGAACCCTCTTACACTGTTGGTGGGAATGCAAACTAGTACAGCCACTATGGAGAACAGTGTGGAGATTCCTTAAAAAACTGGAAATAGAACTGCCTTATGATCCAGCAACCCCACTGCTGGGCATACACACTGAGGAAACCAGAAGGGAAAGAGACACATGTACCCCAATGTTCATCGCAGCACTGTTTATAATAGCCAAGACATGGAAGCAACCTAGATGTCCATCAGCAGATGAATGGATAAGAAAGCTGTGGTACATATACACAATGGAGTATTACTCAGCCATTAAAAAGAATACATTTGAATCAGTTCTAATGAGGTGGATGAAACTGGAGCCTATTATACAGAGT
>NW_011495032.1:4502390-4535404 GCF_000754665.1 Bison bison bison
GAAAGATGGTAACAATAACCCGGTGTACGAGACAGCAAAAGAGACACTGATGTTTAGAACAGTCTTATGGACTCTGTGGGAGAGGGAGAGGGTGGGAAGATTTGGGAGATTGGCAATGAAACATGTAAAATATCATGTAGGAAACGAGTTGCCAGTCCAGGTTCGATGCACGATGCTGGATGCTTGGGGCTGGTGCACTGGGACGGCCCAGAGGGATGGTATGGGGAGGAAGGAGGGAGGAGGGTTCGGGATGGGGAACACATGTATACCTGTGGCAGATTCATTTTGCTATTTGGCAAAACTAATACAATTATGTAAAGTTTAAAAATAAAATAAAATTAGAAAAAAAATAAATAAAAAAAAATAAAAATAAAAAAAATAAATAAATAAAAAAAATTAACACAAATAGTGCTCAAACTCTTCCAAAACATAGAAGAACAGGAAACACTTTCTAACACATTCTGAGGATAGCATTACCTTGATACCAAAGCCAGACAAAGATATCACAAGAAAAGAAAATTGCAGACCAATATTTCTTATAAATGTACATGCAAAAATCCTGAACAAAATCCTTGTAAACTGAATCCAACAGCACATTAAAAGCAGCATATACCATGATCAACTGGGTTTATCCCAGGGATGCAAGGATTCTTCAATATATGCAAATCGATCAATGTGATACACTATATTAATACAGTGTAGGGGAGAAAACCACACAATCATCTCAATATACATAGAAAAATCATTCAACAAAACTTGAGACCCTTTCATGATTAGAAGAAAGAACACAACACTTAACAAAGTAGGAACAGAATGGAACTTCCTCAATATGATAAGGGACATACACCAAAACCCCACAGCTAACATTATACTTAAAACAGTGAAAAACTGAAACCTTTCCCCTAAGATCAGGAACAAAACAAGGATATTTATTTCACCACGGCTACTGCAGTGGATATTGCACTGGAAGTCCTAGACAGAGCAATTATGCAAAATAAGCCATTCAAATTGGAAAGGAAAAAGTAAAACTATCAATAATTGCAGATGGCATGATTCTATATATAGACAATCCCAAAGAATGCACACACAAATACACTAGAACAAACAAAATCAGCAAAGTCGTAAATACCAGTCGTGTTTCTCACTAATCACGAGGGAAATGCTTATCAGAACTACAATAAGATATCACCTCACACATGTCAGAATGGCTGTCATCAAAAAGAACACACATAACAAATGTTGTCAAGGATTTGGAGAAAAGGGAACTCTTGTACATTGTTGGTGGGAATGTAAATTGGTACATCCACTATGGAAAACAGTAGGAGGGTTCTCGTGGTAAAAATAGAACTACTATCTGACCCAGCAATTCCAAGCCCAGATATACAACAGCAAACAACAACAACTAATTCAAAAGCTACATGCACCCCAATGTTCATAGCAGCATCATTTACAACAGCCAAGATATAGAAGCAACCTAAGTGTCCCTCAATAGATGAATGGATAAAGAAGATGTGAGATATATATCTGTACATATATATATATGCAATGGAATATATATATATATAATGGAATACTACTCAGCCATAAAAAAGAATGAAATTTTGCCATTTGTAGCAACATAGATGGATTTGATGGAGAAGGAAATGGCAACTCACTCCAGTGTTCTTGCCTGGAGAATCCCAGGGATGGTGGGCTGCCGTCTATGGGGTCGCACAGAGTCGGACACAACTGAAGCGACTTAGCAGCAGCAGCAGCAGATGGATTTGAAGGGCATAATGCTAGGTGGAATAAGTGAGACAGAGAAAGACAAATACTGTATGATATCACATATATGGAATCTAAATAGTACATATGACAGAGAATACATTGAACATATATGTATTTATATAACATATACATATAACAGAGAATATAACAAAGAAACAGACTCATAGATGTTATGAACAAATCAGTGGTTACCAGTGGGTAGAGGGAAGGTGGAGGGGCAAAATAGGGGTTGGGGATTCAGAGGTACAAATCTTTAGTTATAAAATAAGCTTCTAGGGTAGATTGCACAACATGAAGAATATAGCCAATGCTGCTGCTAAGTCGTGTCAGTCGTGTCCGACTCTGTGCGACCCCATAGACGGCAGCCCACCAGGCTCTTCTGTCCCTGGGATTCTCCAGGCAAGAACACTGGAGTGGGTTGTCATTTCCTTCTCCAGTGCATGAAAGTGAAAAGTGAAAGTGAAGTCTCTCAGTCGTGTCCGACTCTTAGCGACCCCATGGACTGTAGCCTACGAGGCTCTTCCATCCACGGGACTTCCCAGGCAAGAGTACTGGAGTGGGGGTGCCATTGCCTTCTCCAATGCAGCCAATATTTTATAGTAATTATAAATGGAACATTATAGACAGTGTATTAAAGAGCAGAGACATCACTTTGCCCACAAAGGTCCATATAGTCAAAGATACGGTTTTTCTAGTAATCATGTATGGATGTGAGAGTTGGATCATAAAGAAGGCTGTGAAAAGGAAAGTCACTCAGTTGTGTCCGACTCTTTGTGACCCCATAGACTATACAGTCCATGGAATTCTCTAGGCCAGAATACTGGAGTGGGCAACCTTTCCCTTCTTCAGGGGATTTTCCCAACCCAGGGGTCAAACCCAGGTCTTCTGCAGTGTGGGCAGATTCTTTAAAAGCTGAAAGAAGGCTGAGTACTAAAGAATCGATGTTTTCAAACTGTTGTGCTAGAAAAGACTTTTAGAGTCCCTTGGACTGCAAGGAGATCAATCCAGTCAATCCTAAAGGAAATCAAGCCTGAATATTCATTCATTGGAACGACTGATGCTGAAGCTGAAGCTCCAATACTTTGGCCACCTGTTGCGAAGAGCAGACTCATTGGAAAAGACCCGGATGCTGGGAAAAATTGAGGGCAAGAGGAAACGGAGTGACAGAGGATGAGATGGCAGGTTGGATGGCATCACTGGCTCAATGGACATGAGTTTGAGCAAATTCTGGGAGATAATGAAGGACAGGGAAGCCCAGCGTGCTGCAGTTCATGGGGTCTCAAAGAGTCAGACATGATTTAGCAACTGAACAACAGCAACAATAAATGGAAAATAAACTTTAAAAATTGTGAATCAGTTGTGTTTCTTTATAACAGCAACGAACAGTCCAGAAAGAAATTTTTCTTTATAATGGCATCCAAAGGAATAAAATTCCTAGGAATAAATTTAATCAAGGAAGTAAAAGACTTGTACACAAACACTATAATACATTGTTTAAAGATATTAAAGAAGACCTAAATAAATGGAAATACATTTATTTCATGGATTGAAAGACCTATTGTTAAGATGAAAATACTTCCTAAAGTAATCCACAGATTCAGTGCTACCCCTCTCAAAATTCCAATGACACTTTCTGTAGAAAAATGAAAAAGTTGATCCTCAAATTTACATACAATTGCAAGGTACTCCAAATAGTCAAAACAATATTGAAACAGAAAATGGGAACCGTCTCTGGTGGACCAGTGGTCAAGAATCCACCTTCCAATGCAGGGGACACCAGTTTGATCCCTGATCTGAGAACTAAGATCCCACAAGCCACAGGGCAACTAAGCCCACATGTCATAACTGCTGAGCCTGTGCCCTCTAGAGTCCGTGTGCCACAACTAGAGAAGCCCAGACACTGCAACGAAGATCCAGCACAGCCAAAAAAAAAAATTTTTAACAAAATTTGTAGGATTAATACTTTGTCATTTCAAAGTTATTACTAAGCTACAAAAACTTGTAAAAAAAAAAATCTGATACTGGCATAAGATATACAGACCAATGGAATACAATTCAGAGTTCAGAAACAAACCCAAACATCTATGGCCAATTGACAGGGATGCTAAGACCATTCAAGAAAGAAAGAACAGTCTTTTCAACAAGTAGTGTTGGAATAATTGGATAATCACATGCCAAAAAAAAAAAAATGAAGTTAGATATTAACCTAATTCCATATACAAAAATTAACTCAAAATGGATCAATGCTCTAAATATAATGCTTAAAGTAATAAAGATATTGGAAGAAAACATAAGATTAAATCTATGCAACCTCAGATTTGGCAATGTATTCTTAGATTTGGCACAGAATACAAGCAAAAAGAGGGAAAAAATGGGTAAATTTGACTTGATAAATATTAAATGTTTGTGCATCAAAGGTGATTTTCAAGATGGTGAAAAGACAACTTTCATATAAAGAACTCTTACAATTCAATAATAGCAAAAACATCCATTTTATTTATTTTTTTATTTTATTTTTAAACTTTACAATATTGTATTAGTTTTGCCCAACATCGAAATGAATCCGCCACAGGTATACCTGTGCTCCCCATCCTGAACCCTCCTCCCTCCTCCCTCCCTATCCATTTTAAATAATGGCAAAATACTTGGTAATTTCTCCTAACTGGCCAACAAGCACAAGATACTCAACATTATTGGCCATCAAAAAATGCAAATAAACCTCCAAATGAGATATCGCTTCACAACTACTAGGATTGCCATAATTTTTTAATGGAAAGAAAAAGAACAAGTGTCGGTAAGACTGTGAAGAAATTGTAGCCCCTACACATTCCTGGTCAAATGTAAAATAGTGCATTACAAATAGTGCAAATGTAAAACTGTGAGATGTAGTTTCTCAAAAAGCTAGACATAAAATTACTATATGACCTAGCAATTCTACTCCTAAGTTTATATCCACAAAAAATGAAAATACTATTCACATTGAAACTTGTACTTGAATGGTCATAGAACTATTATTCACAATACCCAAAGAGGAAAAGGGCTTCCCTGATAGCTCAGTTGGTAAAGAATCCACTTGCAATGCGGGAGACCCCAGGTTGATTCCTGGGTTGGGAAGATCCCCTGGAGAAGGGATAGGCTACCCACTCCAGTGTTCTTGGGCTTCCCTTGTGGCTCAGCTGGTAAAGAGTCCACCTGCAATGAGGGAGACCTGGTTTTAATCCCTGGGTTGGGATGATCCCCTGGAGAAGGAAAAGGCTACCCACTCCAGTATTCTGGCCTGGAGAATTCCATGGACAGTCCATGAGGTCGCAAAGAGTCAGACATGACTGAGCGACTTTCACTTTCTTTCACTTTCAAAGATAAAAATGACTCAAATGCCCATCAGTGGATGAATGGATAAGAAAATTGTGGTGTGTATATACAATATACATCCCATAAAAAGGAATGAAATACTGATACATCCTACAACTTTGATAAACCTTGAAAATACTATGCTAAGTAAAGAACCAGATGCAAAAAGTAACTACATAATGGGCAGGAGTTTCCTTCTGGAGTAATGAAAATATTTTTAAACTACAGAGAGGTAGTGGTGATATATCATTGTGAACGCACCAAACACCACTGACTTGTGCCCCTTAAAATGATTAACTGTTATGTATACTTTTATCTCAATTTAAAAACCAGACGAGTTTATTATCTTATAGCTTTGGAAGCCAGAATTTCAAAATCAGTCTCATTGGACTAAACACAAAGTGTCCAGCAGGGCTGGTTCCTTCAGAGGGATTTTGAGGGGAAAATCTTTCTGTCATTTTCAGACACTGCCTACATTTCTAGGTTCATGATCCCTTTCTCACATCCCTCTATCTTCTTGCTTCCATTTTCACGTTTCCTACTACTCTCTCAATTCTGATTCTCCTGCCTCCCTTTTACTAGTACTCTTGTGATTGCAAATGAGTCCTTTTGGATAATGCAGGATAATGTCCTGCATCAATATCTGAAACTTAATTACATCTGAAAAGTTATATGTGTGTGTGTGTGTGTGTGAGGTAATATATTCCCGGGTTCCAAGGATGAAGATGAAGAACTAGAAGTCTATGGAGGACCATTATTTGGGTTACTATCAGGACTAAAGATTTAAATGCGGGAGTATTTTGTCTATGAATGGCTTTTAAAGCTATAGGAGCAGAGTATGAGTACCCCTCACCCTCCCTTTATATCATGAGTTCTCCATTATCAAGGTCTTATTTTTGATTCATTTCTTTTTAAAAGAAAAGGCATGTGGTAGTTATAATCTAATCCTCCAGTACATGAGTATAAAGTTTTTTCCAAAGTTTTGAAGACATTGCTCTATTGTTTCCCTTCATATACTACAACAGAGGATAAGGATGCTGTTTAAATTTTTTTTCACTTCTGGCCAGGGAAACTAATTTTTTCTTCCATGGATGCCTCCAGTTCTCTTTGTCATCTAAAAGCTTGCCATTACATATCTAAGAATGGTTCTCTTAATGTATATGACCTGATATGACAAACCTCTCTAATACAAATACCCAGGTCTTCCTTCATTCACTTATGCAATAACTTTTCCAGTATTTATGCCAATTGTGCACAGGAGAGATTAGCACTCATGAACATAAATTCAAGCGGAAGTGAAAGTAGTAACAAATGTATAATATAGTTTCAACCAGTGATATAAACAGTGAAGAGAAATGAAGAGGATAAAGGAAAAGACAGTAACAAGCGTACTGGCACACTCTGTGTTTCCGAGAATTTTTGAGGCAACCAGCATGAGGCTAGAGATGCTGCTGGTGGTCAGGTGGGCTGCTGGAAGCCAGGAATTCAAAAAGTCATTGTGATTGTGATTATTGCTAATCTAATTAAGTTTTGTATTTTTTGGTGTATTTTATGTTCTTAACTTTAATTTTCATCCTCTGTCCTCCATGTATGTAATCTTCTTGCTTGTTGTTTTACTTAATAAATACAGTATAGTGTTTACTACATGCAAAACCTGGTTTAAACATTTATCAATAATTAGTTTAATTTAAATAATTAAATTAAATGATTTAATTTAAATGTCACATGTCCCTTTGAGGCAGGTAACTATTATTAGACCCATTCTACAATCAAGAACACTGAGTCATAGAGACTGCTTCATTCATCTCTGTGCTCATTTTTCTCCACATTCTGTGGTGGGAGTGGGGGCAGCTATCTAACTTGTCTGTAATGTTGTTGACTCAGTCTTCAGCATTATCAATTTTGCTATTTTCTGTCTGCAGTGAGGATTTAAATTCTGCAACTATACATTTCTTTTTTGTACATTTATTTTCTTTGCAGTCCTCGTTACCAACATTTCAGGCTATTTCTTCCTCATAGTATGTTGTTCCTTTCATGGAAACAAGGCTTTTTGCATCCTTCAGAGTATTTCAAGGAGTTTCTCAATGTTTTAGGCCCTATCACTTGTGCAATCTCTTTAATATGTTCCATGTTGGATTTTTCCAATTTTCCAGTCTTAAAATTAGCATCCAGACATGGCATACACCTGCAAGAGTGCTTTGTGAGTTCTATCCTCCTCATCACTGTGGTTTTAGTAAAGCCCATCCCCAAGTGTATAGCAGGAGGGCAGAAGGGTGTACATGAGGATTCAGAGCTCCAGTGTACAGCAGATGCTCATCTAGTACAGCCAAACTGCGAAAATGTCCTTCTTCAATTTCCCGGCTCACTGACTCTACAGTAAAGTGAAATGAAAGTCTCTCAGTCATGTCTGACTCATTGCAACCCCATGGACTGTACATTCCATGGAATTCTCCAGGCCAGAATACTGGAGAGGGTAGCCATTCCCAAAGTGAAAGTGAAGTCGCTCAGTCGTGTCCGGCTCTTTGCGACCCATGGACTGTAGCCTATCAGGGTCCTCTGTCCGTGGGCTTCTCCAGGCAAGAATACTGGATCGGGTTGCCATTTCCTTCTCCAGGGGATCTTCCCAACCCAGGGATCGAACTCGGGTCTCCTGCATTGCAGGAGGGCGCTTTATTGTCTAAGCCACCAAGGAAGCCATTCCTAAAGGACCCCCAAATTAAACTCCAGCATGCAATGCTACTATGGTTCTTCCTACTTGCAGAACTTAATTAACTGAGACTATATTTTCCATGTAATAATATCCACATCATCATCCATATTCCTTCCTTCACTGTACTTTTATTCTCTCAGGGGACATGGAAAAAAGAATTATTGGGTGGGTGGGAAAGGGATTCCAAAGAATAGTAAAATGGGAGAAGATATGGTGCTGGCATTTAACTGGCTGGCTCCAGTTCTAGTTGTTCACAGCAGCCTCTACTCTGATGGCTAATGCCTGTGTGGTCAAGATCATTGAATATTTTGAATAATATCTCAGGGTAGAGACACATTCTACAGGAGATCAATCCTGCCCTGTTTCTTTGGTAAATCACATGTTGCCCCTGCCCCAGTAACGGTTCTCACTTTAGTTTTATAGGTCTTGGATTATTGGTGTGGTTCATTCATTCCCCAAATACTAATAAGGAACTACTATGTGCTAAACATTTGTTAGGCCTGCTGCTGCTGCCAAGTTGCTTCAGTCGAGTCCAACTCTATTCGACCCCATAGACGGCAGCCTACCAGGCTCCTCCGTCCCTGGGATTCTCCAGGCAAGAACGCTGGAGTGGGTTGCCATTTCCTTCTCCAATGCATGAAAGTGAAAAATGAAAGTGAAGTCGCTCAGTCCTGTCTGACTCTTCGAGACCCCGTGGACTGCAGCCTACCAGGCTCCTCCATCCATGGGAGTTTCCAGGCAAGAGTACTGGAGTAGGTTGCCGTTGCCTTCTCTTTGTAAGACCTAGGGGCTAAAATTTTAAGTCATAAATACATGACTCTGCTTCCACACCCTTTCATCTTTTCCCATGTATTCATAGTTGGAATCTGGAAAGCTCTCTAAAATTGCTATCCAGAAATTATTTTAAACTGGAAAATGATAATGTACTTTTAACAAGAATCATGAGCAAAGCAATGTGGAAAACAGAAAAAGGTCATTGGGCTGGAAATCAGACAGCTTAAGTTCTTTTTTTTTTTTTTTTTTTTACAGCTTAAGTTCTTATCCTTGCTTTGCCAGTGTTATCTGAGGACCTTGGATGAATCACTTAACCCCTCAAAATTTCAGTTTTCTAAGTGTAAAATAAATGAATTGGACCAAATTCTCTCCAAGATTCCTTCCAGCCAAAAATTTCTATGTCCTCAAGATAAATGTTCTTCTCATTAACGTGGGTGTCTCAGAAGCCATTTATTATCAGTGGATCTCAAACCGTATGTTTATCAATACAGTAGTCTGATTCTCCTGACCCTCTTTATACCATTCCTAATAAGAAATGTACCAACCATATGTGAAACACATGGGCTCTGCCCAAAGGCCATACAAGATACATAAATTTCACAAGTGAAAGATGCAAAACACATGTTGACACATCTCAAATCCACATGTACATTTTGGTTATGGTTTAATGGTACTTAATTTTGAGGGTTACTCAGAAATCTGTTTAAAGAACTCCTATAAAAATGACTTTTAGATAGAGCCCAAGAGATCCTCATGTAAAAACAAGTTAAGTTGTTCTAAACTTCTGTGAGTTACCCAGAAATACAGAAGTCTTCTAAAACTGATCATAGAGCTAGGCATCTCACACCTTGCAACATCTTGATAAAGTCACAATAAAACAGAAGGCTAAGTGAATCTCAAACTAGTAGTCTCATGTCAGGGGATTGCAGTCCAACCTATAAGACCACAATGTAAAGACACAGCTGGCCCATCTGCTTTGGCCATCACCTCCAATTTGGGGCCCTCTTCCAGAGTTCTGCATGTGCTGACCACACAAGTGTAAGTTCATGCCCTTCTCGTTGCCTGCTGAATTTCTATTCATTCCTCAGGACCCCACTCAAAAGTCACCTCCTCTGTGAAGCCTTTCCTAATCTTACCAAACAAAAGGGTTACTCCCTTACTCTTTTTCTCTCACTCCCACTCTACATCTATTATTGTACTTGTCACGCTAAACAGCATTTACTTGCTTTTCATATTGAATAATTAGTGAGTAATAAATGTGCTTTTGTGATCTTTGGAATTCTAGTGCCTAACAGTATGCCTGGGAATGAATGAATGAATGAATGATGTTGACACTGAAAGTTTAAGACTGAGTGGGATCTTTAATCTTGGAGGTTTAAAAGGAGTAGTCAAAGTCAATATCCTGTTTCAGGACAGAGAATTTGTGAATTTTCCATTATGGAAGAACTCAAACTCAAACTCAAAAAAAGAATATACAAGATCAAGAAAACATAGTTGGCACCTCCTACCATGTCCCACATCATCCTTTATCCAAAAGAGTCTGCAAGGAAAGGAAAACATGTTCTAGTGTGGGAAGGGTGTCCTCAAAATGCTTGCTTACTAGTAAAGTTGAGAAGAAAATACAGGCACATGTTACAGAGGATATGGGATACACAAGAAGAGAGAGACCAAGATGGGACTGATCTGGGCCTGCCAGCAGCAAAACCAAGGAAGCAGTAAACTCCTATAGTTGCTGATGCACCCATCTATCTTCTAAACCTGCACTGTTCCATACAGTGGCCACTGGCCATGGGAGACTAGTGAGTGCTTGAAATGTGGCCAGAATACTATAAATGCAAATACACACCAAATTTTGAAGACTGAATTAACGAGAAGAGAAGCAATGTTACAATATGTCATTTAATTATGTTTATATCAACTACATGCTAAAATATTAAAATAATACTTTGGATATAGTGGGTAAAATAAAATACACTATTTAAATGAAATTCATTTGTTTCTTTCTACAGTGTGGCTACTAGAAATTTTTTAATTACATAGTTAGCTCACATTACTTTTCTACTGGATAGTGACTTTCTTGGGGTTTTTTTGGCATTTTTTTTTCATTGGAGGAAAATTGCTTTACAATGTTGAGCTGGTTTCTGCCATACAGTAACACATATCAGCCACAACTGCATATATATCACCTCCTTTGTGAGCCTTCCTTCCTGCCCCACATCCCACCCCTGTAGGTCATCACAGAATGTCAGGCTGGGCTACCTGTGTTATTAGCAGCTTCCCACCAGCTATCAGTTTTACATATGGTAGTGCATACATGCCAGCGTTGCTTTCTTCATTCATCCTACTCTTTCCTTCCCTTACTTGTACAGTGTCTTTCTAAATCATTGCTCCTCCTTTAATTCCAGACATTGTTTCATCAGTTTATAATTGTCATTGGTCATGGGAGTCTTAACCAGGAAGCTCTGGAAGGATCATGTATTTTCAAGACCCAGAAGTGTCTGCTCTCATGGTGAACTGACTTATTCATGGAGGCAAGAGTCCTTGTCCAGTAGCCAACTCACTGGACTCTATGTTGACCACCAATGATGTTGCATGTCTTTTTCAGATTTGCCTGAATTTTCCCCTTCGTGGCAAGAGAAAATTACAGAGGGATTGATATTTTCCACAAGCGCATACTGATGATAGTAAGTGGCCCAGACTAAAGGCAATAAACTCAAATGTCTACAAGGGCCAAGCAGGTAACAAGTGAAACAAGCCAAGTGTATTCTTTCAATACAGTCATGCTTCATCTGCATGTTAAACAATAGGAACTATCTTCACTTCCCCACAAAATATTCTCTCTTCCTACTCTGTTGTTTTTGAAACGTGTGATGTTCTTGGCCAATGGTACAGTTTTCTGCTTTTGTTTTAAAAAGAAATTTCACTCAAGTCTTAACTCAATTTGAGAATAAAAAATCGTGCAAACACAGTGATAGATTACAGCTGACACTGGCCTCAGGCTTGGAGCTCAGTAGGGAGTTGTGGGGACTGTGGAGAAGTGGTAATGGGGTCCCACCCACAGAAGCAGCCCTGACTCAGTGCCAGCCAGTAGGTGCCAAGTGTTAATGTGGGTCTTCTTTCCGTGGCCAGATCTGATTTTTCAAGAGATGCCAGAAATCTGGATCGTTATATAAAATCTCCTAATTTTCAAATGTTGCCAACTAATGCAAATGTTTTTAAAATACAGTGTAAGCTGGGATTCTGTAATTTAAATAAAACAGTTTCTACAGACTAGCTCTGGCTCATAGACCACCAGTTTCCAATCATCGGTCTGGGGCTAGATACTAGATAATGTAGGAAAAAAGAAAGAAAAGGAAATGAGTATTTTTGAATGCATACTATATGACTGGAACTTCATCTTCTTTCTCTCATTTAACCATCCCAATAGCCTGTGAAGTATTATTAGCCTTGTTTTACAAATAAAGAAACAGAGATTCATTGGAATTAAATGATTTTTTCAAGATAAGTCAACTAGAAGCTTCCAAACTGGTGGAGGCTATGTATAATAGTTATTGTTCTCTAACCCTACCTTCATACTGGTGCTTTCTGCTCACTCCCAGAGTTGGGAGACCTCACTCAGCCACCAGCTCTCCGAGTCATCCCCTTATCTCTTTGGTCATCATCTGCCTCCTCTGATCTCCTGGGCATTCACTCCCTGGGATGTGTTCTTGGCAATTAGGAAATGATCCTGTCTTCATTGTCTTTCCCCAAGTAGTCAGAGAACTGGGACCCATGTTTCTGAATTCTCAATATGAAGCTCAAGGACCTACACTTACCTCAGTGTATGTTTGTTGGTTATGATACCACATGATCTCTTGGCTTGCTCACTTGCCCTGCCCTTCTTTGTGTGTGTTTCATTCATATCCTTTACCTCTTCACATAGATCACTCATGGTGATTCTATTACGGTACTAATGAAAGGGATGATTTCACATGAGACATACAGAATATGTTCCCGTATTGAGAAGGGAGGGAGGGACCAGCCCTTACAAGGCTTCATTTGCCAGACAGGATCCTGAGGTCCGGGGGGAGTAAGGACTGGTCCGGTGTTAACTCTAGACTGGAGTCTCAGTGCTGGAAGGAGAGTGCAGCCTTGCAGACAGACTGTAAGTAAGAATTAGAATCCAATAGGCTTGCCAGGACTAAGGTCTCCTTCGCCTAATGTCTTCCTCTTTCCTTAATGCTCCCAGCTTGACTCCACGCTCTCTCTTTTCAGTACAATGAAATTCTTTTTGGCTAGACCTGATAGACTCCATTCAAGCAAAATAACTTCCAGCTGGGATGAGCTCCTTTCCTTCTCCAGAGTAGGTTGCAGGCTACCCACACCCACCCAGAGGGCCCTTAACAGCAACTTATAGGTCCCCCATGAGGGGAAGAGACATAGCAATAACCAGAATCTATTTTCCTGAAGGAACGTACTAGTAACTGATAATGCACTTCCGCACCCCTTGTTTGACATTTACAATAGCCTTATAATTAACATGTTATTATGTTCACTTTACAGATAAGAAAACTACAGACCATAGAGGTTAAGTGACTTGCCTGAGTCCTAAAGCACTGCTGACACTTGAACACGGTCTTCTGAAACCTAAGTGGCGTCCTCCTGGGATTTTTTTTTTTTTTTCTTCCACAGTAATTTCAAAACTTCTACCTCTCCACAATGCAAAATTGGAAAAATATTAATATGTAGAAAGAATAAACAACAATCTTAGCCTTGCAACTCAAGATAGCTATGATTAACATGTTGATATATTTTCTTCCCTTTTTTTTCCTCTGTGTGTATTTTTTAATTGGTTATGAGGATACTATCTATGCGTAATTTGTATTATGTTTATGCTTAACATTATATTAGAAGTTTCTATGTCATAATGCCTATGTCATTCCTATGTCATGTTTATTGAAAATGTGATTTTTAATAATTGTAAATATTCTATCCAACGTAAGAGCCTTCCCCCATTTAAACATAATTTTATGATTAAAAATGACACTAAATCAAAAAGATATATACATCCCTGTGGTCACTACAGCTTTATTTACAATAGCAAAGATATGAAGTAACAAGTGTCCATCATAAATGAATAGATAAAGAATATGTGGTGTATATATATATATATATACATACATATATTAACTCAGCCATAAAAGACAAAAAAATCTTACCATCTATGATAACATGGATGGACTTAGAAGATATTACGCTAAGTAACATGAGTCAGACAGAAAAAGATAAATCCTGTATGATTTCACTTGTATGTGTTGTCTATTTTAGTAGACACAACCTAAAAGTAGGAGTTATTTTATTTGGTGGGAGTGTTTAGAACTCTGAGGCTGGGAGACAGAATCTCAGTAGCTCTGAGAAAACTGCTCCAAGAAGGCAGGGAAGAAATCAGGCTATATACAAGCTTCCAACAAAGTGAGCAGGCAGTCTGAACATCAAAGATCAGATATCAAGTTAAGGAATTTAGCATTCTATGTATGGGAAGATGCAAGTCTCTGGGCTCACTGAATTCATTCCTTTCATATACACCTGAGCTATCTGGGGCCATTCTTGTTTCCTTATTCACCTTGCCTCTTGCATTCCCCCAGCTCCTCAGCTGTCACCATGCGGGGTGGCAGCATCCGCTGCATCACAGTTTTGGAAGCCCTCATTCACATTTGGAGGCCAGAAATCACTGATGGCTGTGACATTTCCTGTTTATTGATATGGCAGGAGATACTTTCATTTCACAGTGTAATCTGAAAAACAAAACAAATTAGCAAACATAACTAAACATAAAGAGAGAATAGACAGGTGGTTGCCAGGGGGGAGAGAATTGAAAGGAGCAGAGAAATAGATGAGGGAGATTATAAAGCACAAACTTCCAGTTATAAAATAAATGAGTCACAAGTCTGAAGTGTACAGTGAGAGGAATATAATCAATAATTATGTAATATCTTTGTATGGTGACAGATGACAGCTAGACTTATCTTGGCAATCATTTTGAAATGTACAGAAGTATTGAGTCACTATATTGTGTACCAGGAACTAATGCAGTATTATAGGTCAATTATATTTCAAAAACAAAGCCATAAAAAAAGAGATCAGATTTGTGGTTACCAGAGGTAGAGGTTGGAGGAAGGGAAATTAAGGGAAGGCGGTCTAAAGGTACAAGCTTGCAGTTTTAACACAAATAAGTACTAGGGATGTATTGTACAGCATAATAAAGATAATTGTAACACTGCTGTACATTATAGTGAAAGTTGCTAATGGAGTAAATCCTGAATTATCATCACAAGGAAAACAATGCTTTTCTATTTCTTCAGTGTTGTGTTTATATAAGACAATGGGTGCTCAGTCAACTTATTATGACAATCATTTCATGATGTATGCAAGTCAAATCATTATGCTGTACAGTTTAAACTTAAGCAGAGCTGTATGTCAATTATATCTCAAAGAAATTGGAAAAAATGTTATTGTGATCAACATACTTATGGCTAAATTTTGATCCTCATCACTGGATGGGTTAACAGGAAAAGTGTTCCTTAGGGTATATGATGAACCAAGCAATTAATCAACAAGCATTCTAAGTCTGTGAGTTTAAGCATCTCATAAGTGCTGGATGAGGAGGATACAGGGAACACAAAAACTGTTTTCTCAATGGTCAACTCTTTTCATTTTTGTTACCAAACTATTTCCCAAATCTGTCCTTCTCTACCACCGCTGCCCTAGTTCAGGGGACGCCTGCTGTTCCCCCTCCCCGACTCCACTGCCTCCACACTGGTCTCTCATTCATAGCGTCCCACCCTCCACCCCAAATCTTCTCTCTGTGTGACAGCCCAAATGAGCTCTCCAAGGTGGTACCTACGCCATTGTGCAGAGAAAAACCTATCACTGAATCCTCACTGACCTCCAGAAAAACATCCAGAGTGTCTTAAACTCTGACACTATACAATCAGAATCAAAACAAGTTCTGGCACACAGCAAGCACTCAAAAACATATATTTTTTATACCCCTCATTCTCCAGACCAGTTGGTGCTCAGTGATCTGTTTCAAATGTTTTTTTCTTCTTTCTTTTACTCAGAATCTCCCTTTCCACAGGGTCCCCGTTCTGTCTCCAGTCTCCAGCACAGTCTCCTCCTTTGGAAGGGGGCATTTATGGAATTCTAGATGAACTGGTTCTTTACTTTTAGAAAGGAGTCAGGAATTAAACCTATGATCAAGCCAGTCTCCCAGGAGAGCCCTGTTCAAAGAGTTTGAGAAGCTGATAATGATTTCAGACAAGAGTTATCATTAAAATTTAGAAAATACATTAATAATACAGCTTGAAAGTCATCTCCTGTTTTTTTTAAGGGATGAGTATCTCACCTTCTCTTCCATCCTTTCACTGATTTTTCAGCATTGACTGGGGCCACCCAAGTTCTGAAAGTTCTGCCAGTACAGCCTGATCAGATCTGGTTTAGGGCGCCTCACAGTAATGAGTTTGAACAGCATCCTCAAGTTATTTCCACTTCTATTTCTTCTTAAATGGAAAATAATGTGAAAAAAGCAGTGTCAAAGTTGGCAAGGCAAAATGTGGTGACTTCTTAGTAGGGAGTATGTCCTTGCTCTCATGCAGTTTCTCCCTGCATCCAATGTTCCACCATCTCAGCAGCAAGAGCTGTGACAAGACAATGATTACAGTCCATGTATAGCTCACACATACTCTAGTCGGATTCTTACAACACTGAATGAGGTAGGTAGACAGGCGTTATCACATCTCAGAAGCACAGACAAGAACCCTGAGGTCTGAAATGTGTTAATGCCTTGACTGCAGCTTGGAATAAGTTAATAAGTCAGGATACAGGCACAGCACTCTACCCAGCCACTGGGTATTTTAGTGTTAGCCTGAGATGTCCAGGTCTTAGGGGGCAACTGTCCCTTTCCCTGCTTCCCGATTTGCCTCTAAATGGTGAAGAAGGATATCCTGTGCTGGCCCTCCTGGAAGAGCCCTATGGGCAACCAGAGCAAATCTCTCAAGATCCTGGAAGGTAACCATTTTAGTCATTCTAGGAGTTGGCATTGCAACTTTCAGCCTCAACCAGGCAGCTCCGCAGAGTTAAGGGGGGTCTCTCAGCACCTGCTGCTTTGTATCCCTCACTTTCCTGTTCAGAGGGTTCATCACCTCACGGTGAGACTTTTTCTAAAATAACTCAATTGGTGCCCCGTTTCTGATCTTACCTCCCTCCAATCTTTGCTCTAACCATTTATCTTCACTTTTTGTTCTCCTCACCACCCTACTTAAAGTTGTAGTGGACGCCCATTCTCTGCACAAGGAAGCAGACGCCGTAGCCTGGACAAAGGCTGTCTGTGTTGTGTTCCTGTGCTGTGGAGCCAAACTCATGCCACGCCCTCCACACAGGGACTAAGAAGTTGGCTTGTCTTCCCTCCAAACTCTTACTCACAGGCTGTTCTTTCAGGCTTCTGAGACTTTCGCAAGCCCTGCTCCTTCCTGGAATTCCAAAACTTCAAACTTCCAAAAGTTCTAGCTCCAAGTCTCTTCCCAGAAGCCTAGCCTTCCTCACGCTGACATCCTGAGGAACAGGTCAACGGCTCCATTTATTAATATCTATATGCAGCCTGACTCCAACCTATATGCAGCCATTTACATATGAGGCTGTTGTGTCATGTTAGTCTTGACTCTCCAATTTGCTAACAAATTCCTTAAAGGCCAAAACTATGCCTGAATGACTTCTTTGTGAGTCCCAAACCAAGTCACTTACCCACAACCACAGAATAGGTGCTCAGAATCCCCTCCCTGGATAAGTGGATATGAGTCAGCACCACGACAGCAGGTGTGAAAGATGGAAGCCTGAGGTGGGAGTCAGGTAATCTGGTTGGTTATGAGGCTTTGGGACCCTCTCCTTCCTGGGCTCATGCTACTCATTTATAATATAAACACATTAGAAAAGATAATCTCAAATACTGCTTCAAGCTCTGTGAATCCCTACATATATGGGGCAGATGGAAACTTTTCTGCCAAGAGATAAAAAGATTGTTTTTTTGAAGGGCCATGGACTTCCCAGGTGGTGCTAGTGGTAAAGAATCCACCTGCCAATGTAGGAGATGCAAGAGACACAGGTTCAATTCTGGGTCGAGACAATCCCTGGAGAAGGGAATGGCAATCCACTCCAGTATTCTTGCCTGGAAAATTCCATCAAGAGAGGAGCCTGGTGGGCTAGTCCACCAGGGTTTGGGGTTGCAAAGAATCGGACATGACTAAGCACAGACACACACCTCTGCCATGGATTAGAAACAAAATCATTGAAGACCTGCTTTCTCACCAAATGTTGACCATGTATCCTGCAAATCTATTGATTTTTCAAGGCCCCCAGACACCATGGCCATAATGAGATCCACACACTTGTCAGGTGTTGAAGTCATTTGGCCTTTAGCCCTCACTTCACCAGCCCTCAGCACATGGTAGTTGGCCATGACTTTACACACGTGTTCCCTCTTACTTAATCTTTCAAAAGGAAACACAGCATTCTAAAGTTTAGACAAAAGCAGGAAGGGAGAAGAAAGGAGGTGGAGAAAAAGAGAACTTGAAAAATAGTTTTGCCAACCTAGAAAACAATATCAGATGCATGGACCATTAAACCAAAAGCCAATCTGAATCTGGGGGAACTATTTTTGTGGATATATGGGGTGTAGCAGTCACAATACTCAGAAATACACACCCTCTAGTCCCATCTGAGCATAAATACGTACAAGGCTTACAAGTGAAGCATATTTGTCAGGCACCAAGATGGTGGTAATTAAATTCATGGGCTATGTGCATTACATAAAAACTAGAATCTCAGCCACTCAAGGCCTTATAAAGTAGCTGATCATCACCAACACCATAATTACTCATGAGCCCAAGGAATGTACGCCAGGCCTCCTCAGACTTGTCTAATATCAGGCAAGAAAGCCCCATAATTATGTTTCATATCTGGGGCCAACCCTAGAAATGTATGTACAGAGAGAAATATCTCAACTCTCCATGCCCTTTGAGGTGAATTCAGGTACTAGGACTTGTTGCCTTAGAGAAAAACAGTAAATTCTGATTGAGCTAAAATTAAAAAGGAAAAAAATCAGAGAAATATTCACAAATGCAAAGGGGAGAAGAGTGCCATTAGGCTCAGTGAAAAAGCCTGGTGAAATTCTAAATGAGAAAATGATGTGTTATCATAAAAGATGAAAATTAAGAAAATAGTTAGATGGGGAAAATCTCAAACTCCATTCAAACAGAGAGTAGTACACTTTCATCACAAACTTGGATGTTTTCTTAATTGGATTCTATAACTTTTGAAAGTATTGTAATTCCATTATTTCTCTTGATTCCAATATCTGAGCAGTAAGCATAGCAAGGGGCTTCCCTGGTAGCTCAGCTGGTAAAGAATCCATCTGCAATGCAGGAGACCCTAGTTTGATCCCTAGGTCAGGAAGATCTTCTGGAGGATGGCATGGGAACTCACTCCAGTATTCTTGCCTGGAGAACCCCCATGGACAGAAGAGCCTGGTAGGCTACAGTCCATGGGGTGGCAAAGAGTCAGACATGACTGAGCAACTAAGCACAGCACAGCAAGAAAAGCAAGGGTTATTATTCCCTTATTTGATCATAGATAAGCCTGCAATCCTGAGAGGTGAAGGGACTTATCCAAGATCACACAGCAGTTCAAAAGCAGAGTTGGAACTAAAGCCTGAGCCCTCTGAGACCTGATCAAGCATCCATCTCTCTCTTCCATGAACCTCCTGGGGTTGAAGGCACGTTGATTTATTTCTTGCTTCTGTAAACTCTTGGCTAGAAAAAGCTAATATATTTATCCCGGATTTGGATTCAGAAGAAAATTTTTAGTATCGAGCCAAGCAGTCTAAAAAAGCTCTTTCACCTGTTTAATCTGGTTTAAATCACAGAATTCTAAAAACTTCCCATGAAAAGATTTTAAAACTTTTTTCCAGCATCAAGTGTAAGCAGTCTTATATATCCCTAAATGCTGATATAGTGAGACTCTGGTAAGGAAGCACTGGAGTAATTACATCTTTTAAATGTACTCCAACATAGGAGTCCTGGGTCTGAACCACATATCAATCACTCATTAGCTGTGTGATCTTAGACAAATGATTTAACTTCTCCAAGCCACAGTTTCCTAATCTGGAAAATGGGACCATACCTACTCATCAAAGAGTAGGAGAAATTTTCTAATACATGCAGATGCCAATGATTGTTACCATATACTCTCCCTTTCCTTGCTTCAGTCTTAAAATTTAGCTTGTTAAAATACTGAGTGTGATTATAGGCTCACTATGCTCAAAATCCACTTGACCACTGCATTGGCTGGTTTTTGATTCAGCATCTTTATATCATACCATTCATTCATTGACAGATATTTATGTGCAGCCGCTGTCATAAGCACTGGTTCTTAGGGTAAGAATTAAACAGATATAACCTTCTTCTTAGAGCTTGTGTTCAACAAACTGGACATCTTCTTGGTCATTATCTCTGTATATGGTGGGTGAGATGCTTAGTGAACAAGTTCATTGGTAAAACTCTAATGAAATGTGGTCTAATCCACCCACTTCCCCAAGACAAAGACCAGATCACTAGGAGGATGCTTCCTGATGCCCAGAGGCACACAGCATCTACTGTGTGCTCTTTTGCATCCATGAAAGCAGTCAGTTGACTCTTTTCTCCAGAGTCATGGTCACTGGGATCATATCTTCACCCAATCTCATGAGATATCCCAACCTACCACTCCAGAGAGGACTTAGAGGGTGACTTGGTATATCTGACAACTTTCTTAAAAGTTGGGTCTATGCCTAAAGCCTTGGCTCTGACTTTTTCCAACTAACAGATGCATCTGCAGCACACAAGAGGTGGACATAGTTGACCTTACCTCAAGGGGCCCAGATCTTCACCAACGTCCTTCCCTTTCCTCCCTGTCACAGAACTCACTTCCATGTAACCATTAAGATGTAAAATGAAATGAAAGGCCAGCCAAGCCTGCCAAAATGAACTTCTCTGCTCTCCCAGACCTTTTCCAGGCTTCGAGTCTGGGCCTAAACTCCCTGGGAACGCCCAGTGCCAAGCAGGTTGCCAGTGGGGGGACATGTCACAAAAGTATCTGTGTTGGCTGTATAAGTAGGCACATTTTTTTCAGTCTTATTTTCCTTCTCTCTGGCTCCTAACAGAATCATTTTCTGGTTTTGAAAGGCATCTTCAGGAATGCAGAGAACAGAATGGTGACTCAGAAGATGGTGACCAAGTCATCTGCTTTGCATTGTCGAGTACATTTTTCACATGTTACTGGGTGAAACTAGCAATAAAGGGCACCAAATGCTAGAAATAGAACAAAAGAGATAAAGAAAAAGAAAAGGGAAAATATCTTATTTCCTCTAGAGAAAACTGCCTTGATTCAGGACGTTGGTGTTGTAGGAAAAATCATTTTGCTTTGAACAGTTCTCTTTCTGACTCACTTTTTGGAAAGAATGTGCTGAGCAGATAACCCCCATCTCCCCCCAAACAGCTCTGCTGAAATCTGAATGCTCTAAGTCCTCCTTGTTGACTTGTGAAAGAGATCTCTCTATATTCATTCGGGCTCTGTGCTCGTCACATGATACCAATACATTCCAAATGCTAAGATACAAGATTACTACTTAACCATAGAACAAACCAACAGGAATTTTAATCAAGACAATATCCAATAATGAATATAGATGGAATGTTTTTGGAGGGATTCCAGAATACACATTTGGGAATTTTTAATCTTGCTCATCTTTGAATCTAGCAAAAATATTTTAAACTTTTCTGACCATGTCATTTCAGGCTGAACCCAGAAACCAGCTACTATCTAAGGTATTAAAGCATTTCATCTACACAGACATTGAATTTTCCAAATCTCAGCCAGTAATTGATACCAGATTAAGTGAAATATGAATCAGTAGACCAGCTCCTTTACATGCAGTGCTTAAGCTGAATTATTTTACGATACGAAAGATGAAAAGAAATCAAGAAAGTAAAGATCAGCATGGGATAAGATTATACTTTTAATATTGCTATATTTTAGGATTTGTTTCACTTTTGTTTGTATTTAGACCAGGTTGATGTGTACTAGTTTATCCAAATTGCTTCAAGAAACCATTCTCAGCAATTGGTAGACAAATATTTAACGTGAGTGAAAGTTGTCCAAATCAAAGCTAATTGTAAAGGAAGCTTTTTTTATGTAACTGTTTTATAATCAGCTATGACTTACCTGAAATGTGAATTTCAACATTATTTTAATTGCCTTTGAAACAGCAAGAAGGGAGTAGGCCAGTATTGAGTTCGAACCTTATAGGCCAGGGAGCTATTCTTCCTGTTGCCTGGTGGGGTTTTCCCACCCCACCCTAAGCACATCACCAAATGGAAACAAAGAAGACTTTGCTCCCACAAGGCTGTTTAGAGCACTGGTGTTTGGTTCTGTAAAAAAAGGACCAAGTGATGGTTGGAAGATAGATGGGAAAGATGGAACATAGATTAAATGTGACATGTTACACTATAGGAAAGGTATTTTTATAGAACATGTACGCAGTAGATCAAAGACTTCACTGCGCTTATTTTTGTCTTCACACACCTACTAAAGCTGCATTTCTGCTGATGAGTGAAATTCTAGCTCTTTGGTCATCCCAGGACCCTAAATTGATACATCACGCAGCAGCATTAAAATGTTGGTTTTGTATGATTAAAAGTGTGGGTGCACAATTTCACTGGGAGGAATGAGAGTTGCAGTCATTTAAAGTAAATCAAGACTAAACAATGAAAATGAGAAAAACGGTCTGTGTAATTACCCTGTTGGTCGTCTCAAGAGCCCAACTGAAGGGGAGATTAGAACTGAAGTCTGTGCTTGGGATTTTTTGGAGAGTTGGATGCTAGTCTTAGCACAGGTTCTCTGACAAGCCCCAAATAAGCCTCTGATTTGAATGAGGAGGAAAAAAGGGCTGAAGATGCATTTCTGAAGCCCTCTTGGCCAGTAATTGATTGGTCTGCTTTTTTTCCCCAATTATTTATTTGTTTATTTAAAAAAGAATTATTTTCAAATCATCTTGAATATTACAGATTTTATCTGTGTCTCCTGACCAAGCTTTCAGATAGGATCTAGTAAATGCAGTGAAAGTTTAAAAGTTGAATATCTCTAAGCCATGGAACAAACTCATCACAGAAAAGAATTGACAGCATTCCCAAGGAATAGGAGAAGCTAATAGAGTTATATATGTTTTAAGAGGTAGATACGATCACGTGTGCACAATATAAAACAGAAGGTTTCTAATGATTGAAAAAGGAGGGGGGAGCTATTTGGTAGTAGCTTGGTGAACTCTGGCTGAACTTCTCTGTTTGGCAGGCTCTGGTGCGGACAGTCTAGGATGAGGCATTAGGGCTTGCATCTGAGAAGTTGACATCAAGCAGACAGCAAGACATGATATCTTATTTTCCTGAGCCATGCTGACACAAATTGAACTCCCCTTATTATTTTCTTATGCCAGTAAAGTTGCACTTGGAATTTAAGCATTTTGTGTGCAGATGTCGAAGCCTGGGTTGGTTTAATTTAAATAATTTGCAGATTGTTTAGTAGCACTCCAAAGACAGGAGTGTTCTTCATCTGAGTTCAATTTTATGAGCTTTGGTTTCTGATCTTCTGCAAGGTAAAACTGAACTATTTCAGTTTCAATAAAACCCAAGTGCTCAAAGATCCTGCCACTTCCTCTGCTGCTGCTGGTTTTGTTAGCTGATGAAAGTGGAAAGGCCTCGATGTTGTCTCTAAATTGCTCAATTTTTTACCTTTCCACAGTTTTCCACTTTAAGAGAATGTATTTTAGAAAGGATCAGATGGGCGCTGGGAGGGGGATGGACTGATACAGTAAGCCATCAAAATTAAAAATCAGACATAATGAGGACCGACTTGTTAAATACTCATTCATGGCTTTCCGGCTTTCGAATCTCTTGGCTTCCAATTTTCCTGGACCATAGCAATTATGCATTTCACTGTTTATGCAGACCCCTTTCTCCATCAGACCTTTCTTTCTCTGATGTTTACTTACCCAGCTTTTCTAAAGATTATATGTGAGCTCCCTGGAGCCCAAGCATAGATGCGTGATTGTATTCCCATTTATAAGAGTCGACTGCCTTCATTTTCTAGCATAGGTTTGTTTGCCCAGCCAGGCCCCACATACTAAACAATTCGAGGGAATGCTTCTTGGAAGAAAGTAAGATGTCAGTGTACATTACAGCCCTCCTGGGGTAAGTGGAGAGCATTCATAAAGGACTAAAGAAATGTACTTTGTAATGAAATGTACCTCATATAATTTATGACCCAATACTCAGGGATGAGTTTTTCTCTTTGGGAGTGTATGTCTGCACGTGAGAGAGATGAGCATGTGTGATTGTATAAAATTCTTAATAATGATCTGGGGAAAAAGTGTTCTTTCCCGTTTGGGCAATGACCAACAGTGATCTGCACTGGCCTCTGTGACTTCCCAAGGAGGATGTGAGGCCACCCCTTGCTGTGGTCAGTGTGCTGGGTGTGGTCATGGCCTTGACTTCAGATGCAGAAAACCTTCCTTTCCTGCACAAGAGGGAAGGGAGGGTGGGACATGCAGAAAAGAGTGGACGGTGAGTGTGTGGAGGGGGCTTGGGGAGAGGTCTATCAGTTTTCTTCATCTGCGGCTGATTCAGAGCTCCCTTTCCCAGACCAGTGCTCTGCAGTGACGAACTAAACCACAAGAGAGAAAGAGCCACACTTATAGCTGAAATTTGTGAGTTTTTAGAGTCTATTTTTCCCTCATGATCGACAAGAGTGGCCCTGACCAAATCCCTTTTTTTATGAAATAAAATACCAATAAACACATTTTTCCCCTTCACTTCAGCTCCCATATTGAAAAATTTCACAGGGGCATCGATACGAGTTTTGGATAGGAATGGAAAGATCTTCCATAAAAAGCCGCAGGAGTTATAGTTCATTGTGAGACTGTAGAGTTGGAAGTGATCGTGGGGATAATCTAGTCTAAGTCCTTATCAACTACAAATTGGCACTTGCCAAAAGCATTTGCTATGACTGACCAACAACACAAGGGCATTTGCCTTCTGCCTCTGTGGAAATTGAACCCTGTGCTGTTGCAGCTGCTGATCTTCAGTGCCTACTGAGGGGAATTCAGGGTGGAGAGTGAGGCACTCTGTGCTCCAGGGAAACTGGTGGAACAGGTCTTTAGATAGTTGGACGTTTTCAGGAACTGATTTTATGATTCCAATCCTTGCCTCTCCTTGTATCTAGAAAAGCACTAAATCCTTTCATGGTGACATCAGCTTCTAGTGACTAGCAGAAAACCTTTTGTAAAGTAAGCACTTGATTACACTGAACTCTCCCTTTACCAAAATCTTATATATTGACCTTCCCCCACTGCCTCTTTGCAGCAGTTTTTCAGAGCTATCTGAGGTGCTGTCCCCTAGGCTGCAGTCCTCACTTTGTCCCCAGTAAAACTTAAACTCACAATTCTCACATTGTGCATCTTTTTAGTATATTGTGTTAGTTGCTCAGTCGTGCTGGAGAAGGCAATGGCAGCCCACTCCAGTACTCTTGCCTGGAAAATCCCATGGACGCAGGAGCCTGGTAGGCTGCAGCCCATGGAGTCTCGAAGAGTCGGACACGACTGAGCGACTTCACTTTCACTTCTTACTTTCCTGCATTGGAGAAGGAAATGGCAACCCACTCCAGTGTTCTTGCCTGGAGAATCCCAGGAAGGGGGGAGCCTGGTGGGCTGCCGTCTATGGGGTCACACAGAGTCAGACACGACCGAAGCAACTTAGCAGCAGCAGCAGCAGCTCAGTCGTGTCTGACTCTTTGTGACCCCAAGAACTGTAGCCCACCAGGCTCCTCTGTCCATGGAATTCTCCAGGCAAGAATGCTGGAGTGGGTTGCCATTTCCTTCTCTAGGGGATCTTCCAGATCCAGGGGTCAAACCCAGGTCTCCCACTTTGCAGGCAGATTTTTTGCCATCTGAGCCACCCTCATTGTTTAGGTAAGAAAGCTGATTTTCAGGGAGGAGACATCCCCTAAAGAAAAGTAAATCATCAAATAGCTTTACCCTAATCAAGGTCATGAGTTTTATTTCCAAGAATTCCCCCAGGAGACTCTCTCCAGCTTATGCCTCAGTCTCTAAGAAAACTTCACCTTGACCTTAATAAGAGAAGCTTGGGCTTGAATTGCTTCATAGGTTTGGTTCTGTAAGCAATTACATATGAGAGAAAAGCTCAAAAATACCCCAAAACTACAAGCTATTGTCTCCTCTAATGACCTAGGGCTTCCATGAAACAGTTAACAAAAAATAGGAAACCAAGGCAAAAGTGTGTGCAAACGATGGTTAGATGAAGGCAGGAAGACTTCCGGAAGATTTATGGGCTCTGAGATGGCTGGGTCTTATGGCTGATTGGTTTGGTTTGGTTTGGTCACTCATTTGTGTCCAACTCTTGTAACCCTGTGGACTGTAGCCTGCCAGGCTCCTCTGTCCATGGAATTCTCCAGGCAAGAATACTGGAGTGGGTTGCCATTTCCTTCTCCAGAGAATCTTCCCAATCCAGGGATTGAATGCTGGTCTCCTGCATTGTAAGTGGATTCTTTACCTCTGAGCCACCAAGGTGGGATGGCTGATTGGAACAGATCACTAAATCCCAGGGCCACAGCCAGAGAGGACCAGGATGCCATCCCCCATGCCTCCCTTGAGGGCCTCAATCCCATAGGAGGCCAGAATGTGAGAGCTGTAAAAGCCTTTTAAAGACACCATGTGGTATAAATACTTGATGTGAATTAAACTGTATACCCCAAAATGAGGTATGTTGGAATCCTAAGCCACCAGCATCTCAGAATGTAAGGTCCTTACAAAGGTAACAAGTTAAAAGGAGGTCATTAGGATGAGTCCTAGGATAAGGACTCATCCTAATGACCTTCTTTTGCATCTTTATAAAGAAAAGAAATTTTGACACTGAGACACATACACAGGGAGAAGATGAAGAGATCAAGGTGATGCCAAAGACTGCCCACAAACCACCAGAAACTAAGACACAGAACAGATTCTCTCTAACCTCAGAAGAGACCAGTCCTGCTGACACCTTAATCTCAGACTTCTGGCATGCAGAATGGTGAGGAAATACATTTCTGTTATTCAAAGTCACCAGTTTTACAAGCTGGAAATGGTTGGCTGGCCCTTGGCCGTGATACCTCGGTTAGCAGATGGTTCTGGGTACCCTGAAGGTCCCCACCGACTACACTGTCAGGAAGTCCCAAAAGGGAGTTGGAGTGTCTTCCCCACCAAGGGAACAAAGGAAGGAAAATCTGCAATTCATACTGTCAAAAAAATAACTCCCAACCCAAAAGGAAGACTCGCTCCCTCTCTGCAGAGAGCATTCACTGTGATGATATAGCAGAGTGAGCGGTTTTGTAGGCAATCACACCTTCGTACAAATTCCAGGCCCAGCATAAAAAGTCCGGCTGAGCTACCTTCATGATAGATGTAGAAGCGCACCATCCACATCCCACCTTAGTCCCCAAAGAGGGACTTTGGAGGCCACATTTTCCTGGAGCAGCCCCACACATCAACTAGTCCAGCTAGGTGTAAGGACATAGCCAGTTCAGCCAATATGTAACAGTCCTGATGGGTAAACTCTTCCCAGTTTGGCTGGGGCTTTGCTGGGTCTACCCCCAGTTCAACTTCTCCCTCTCCCCAGTCCTGTTCCCCACCTCCTTCCTTTTACAGGTATTGATGTCTAATAAACATCTGTATCCCAACCCACAGCATCTGCTTCTGGGGAACCTACCCACACCAGCCTTACAGAGCCTTGGTGGATCATGTATGAAGCCATAATAGTTTTTCTGCAGGGATGTTAGGAGAGAAAGTACAATAGAGTAGGGAGATTTCACCCCAGGGCTGGCACACAGGGCATGCTTATTAAAGTTGATTCTCTTTCCTTTTGCTTCTAAAAGCTCCTGGTGCTGTGGGGGAGAGACATCTCCATCCTTAGATTGTCCCCAGACCACTGATATTTCCTGGACACCAGCAAAAAGGTAGCTAGTCCCCCTTTGGAGTAGCTACTCTGCTGCTATCACCTCCAGCAGGAGATAAAAAGGTGGGTTGTCCAAAAAGACCTGTGTTTAAGACACAGAAATGTCTTAAATGTGGAGCCTCTGCCACAAAAACTGCAAAGAAACCTGATTGAAACTCAGTTCACTGAGTTTAGACCGATGGCTACTCATGTTCAAAAATAATTGATTAGACTTGGTTCAACTAAGATACAGTCTCACAGAGGCTTAATGGGAATATCTCTCTGAATTTGACTTTAGACTAATGTTGCTTTTTGTATCGAAACAGTACTTGGAGGATTTGGGAGCAAGCCTGGAGAGTCTGCCTTTCCTGGGAATGACCCCGTGAAAACTAGGTCGGAGTGGGGAGGAGTCGACCAAAAGACAGTGAATCCAGAATAGAAATTCCACTGCACAGTAGTTCTCTGGGTGACATCCAGCCTCATTTAATAAAAAAGGAACCAAAGTTTCCATCTGATAGCTATTAAAGCAGGGGAGTTAAAAGAATTATTGGTCATATTTAAATTCCACGTGTTCTTGGGACTGCTGCAAGAATGGGAAGTGGAGTGAGTGTCAGCATCCATGCTCTGTAATTGCAGAGATGGAGTCCAGTCCCTGGAGCCTGAGAAGGCTCAGGGCTCCTCCTGCCCAGGAGCTGCTCTGAGGGAGGTTACTCTCTAGCTGGGATGAGGCTATCAATAATCCAAGGACATTCATTTGGAGAAAATTTGTCAAAGCTACAGCTTGAGAGGCCTGAGAACTGTCTTTTGAACAGAAACTCAGCTTTAATGGTGATTCCTCTTTTGGGGGGGGGGGGGGGGAGTGTGGTGGTGGGCGGGGGAGGCCTGACCAGAGGGCCAGATAGAGACATCCTTAAAGTCCTTGGAAGATGCAGTTAAGCAGTTAACTAATTCCATTCAGAGGCACTAGTGAAGAGGGGCGGACCACAGAGTGGAATGGAGCATGGACAGGTTAGGTGGCAGAAAGCTGAAGAAGGTGAGGAGGGAGTCAACTTAGATAATAAGAAAAGACTCCAGCTAGAAACACAGCATTGGAAATCCTGCTGGGAAGAGGCTAGTCTCAGCCATTGGATTCCGTTTCATTAGGCAAAAGATACACAGCAGCTTTGGGGGTGTGGAGGAGAGGTTTACTAGAGAAATCCTTCCTTTCTTCTGGAGAAAAAGCCTAGAGGAACTCAGCCAGAAGACCCCTGTTGACAGAAAGAGGATCATCTGAAACCGCAGGGATGGAAACAAGGCCCCTCATACGCATCCAGGATCCTTTAGGGAGACTGGTCTGTAAGGGGAGATGGAAAACATGGGAGAATGAAGTGAAGAGGAAAGTGATGGGGAAGAGAAAGTCAGAGTTCTATAAATAACCAAGGAAACCACAAAATAAGTTTTTAAACAGAGGTATGTGGTGGTTTCCTTGCATTCCTCAAGAAATACAAACTTTTTGACCCCCCCAGCAGTTGCTGGCGTGCTCAGCAGTACGTGAAGCAGGGAGAGTCAGTGTGAGTGCTCAGTCACTTCAGTCACGTCCGACTCTTTGAGACCCCATGGACTATAGCCCACCAGGCTCCTCTGTCCATAGGATTCTCCGGGCAAGAATACTGCCCGGGTTGCCATGCCCTCTTCCAGGGGGATCTTCCCAACCCAGGGATCAAACCTGTGCCTCCTATATTGCAGGATTCTTTATCACTGAGCCACCAGGGGAGAGTCGGAGGGAAGAGTGTTTACCAGGACACTTCCACAAGTGTGACACCATGCAAAGCCATCTGCATGTGCTAAGTCACTGACCCACAGTCACCCAAGAGAGGGGATCGTTATCGCCAAGTTGCCCCTGGGAAAATTGTTATTTAACAAGTTGCCATGACTTGTCCAGCTTCCCATAGCTGAATTTGCAGGGTGGAACTTGAACCCAGACCTCCTCCTTGTTATACAAGGAAAAAGCATTCCTAACCCAGCGTTCAGTCTCCTGTTGGCTTTCAGTACAGAGAGGAGACAACTTGTATGGGAAGGAGGTTCAGAGATCAGAATGGAGCCCCTACAACTAAATAGCCACCCCCACACAAAGAAGGATGGGGGGAAAGTCTCAGCCCTAGAACATGAAGATGTGCAAAGAAGTTTACTCTCCCCATTGGGACAGGAGATAGAAAGGGGAATTTGCTGAAACATCTGGCTCATGAAACCAGAGTTCTAAAGGAAATTCCAACTGTCAGGGCCCCTGAATGAGAGGCAGACAGGATCTGAGCATCTCTGTTTTGTTTCCCATTGTTTGTCCAAGACTGCTCAGTGACCTACGTCCCAAGATGGGTGGATTTTCTCTGCAAGTCAGGAGAGGAAAGGAGGGTATAAATTTTCTAGTCAGGGGAAGCAATTAGGCAAAGAACAGCTCGGGTACAAGTTCTGATCGGAGATAACTACATTGAGAGACAGGCCAAACCAAGATGCTCCCTAGGTGGAGTGGAGGGAGACAGGGCACTGGGGAGGCAGAGCTGGGGCAACCTGAGCACTCCCCTCCCCAACTCGGAAGGCAATCACTCATTGTCAGGGTGTTTCCAGGGGGCAGAAACTCAGACCTATGGGTTGTGCCAGCCCATAATTACCCACTCCCTTTCCTGCACTTTTAAACTCCTGTGGTAGGTGTTCATCAGCAGCTCATTTCCAGTGAAAGAACCTGACTTTTCAGAATTAATATGTGCTTGTTAGCTGTGCCCTAAGTCAATGTATCATGTTAATTACACTTGGCAATAAGAAATCTTGGGTTTGGGAAAGCAAGTTGATGCAGGAAGCTTGTTATGACTGATGAGTGTCGGAAATATTTTAGAGAGGCAGCTGTGGGGCAATCGTGGGGCATCCTCTGGGCCAGGAGCCAAGCAAGGTGGTAGGGAATCTCACACTACATTCACCTGTGCAGAGAGGGCCTGATGTACATTCATGGCCCTGAGGATCCAATCTGTAAAATGGAGTGCATCCTTAACTGGCAGGGATATCGTAGGTTACATGGGAAACATAAAGGCCTGGGTGCACAGTATGCACTGAATACCTGTAAGCGCACCTCTGGGTATCTTCAGTTTGTCCCAGATCCACACTCTTCCAGCCCTGACACTGCTCTAGGTTTCTGACCTGCAGCTTGCTTCCCAACTGCACAGGGCTCCCTGCAGGGTAGACCAAGGCAAACACTGGTCAGGATAAGGGGAGGCTGTGTGTGTGTGTGTGTGTGTGTGTGTGCGCGCGCGCATGCACGCACAAGCACGCGCAAGCACTCAGTCGTGTTCGGCTGGTTGTGACCCCATGGACTGTAGCTCACCAGGACCCTGTGTCCATGGGATTCTCCAAGCAAGAATACTGGAATGGGTTGCCATTTACTTCTGCAGGGGATCTTCCTGACTCAGGGATCGAACCTGCATCTCCTGTGTCTTCTGCATTGCAGGCAGATTCTTTACCCGTGTATCCCCTGGGAAGCCCATGAGGGAAGGGAGGGAAGCGCGTAAAGCTGAGGTACTCCTTTTCTTGAGGGTTCCACCCTCTGGGAACGCTGCAGGTTAACTGCATCCACAGAGGAGTCCCAGCTCCTACTGGGCCATCATTTCACACAGTTCTCTCCATCACGTTCTGATGATGGCTTCCTTGCCTTAAGACTACCCTACCCTCTGTCCACCTCTGTGAAATAATCTCTTAATTAAATTCTCCCCAAGTGGACCCAATCTGAGGTCCCATTTCCTTCCTGTCTGGACCCTAACACCCAAAGTTTTCCTCTTGCCCAGCAGGCTGGTGGGAGAAAGCCAGGCACACAGAGCTGGGACGTCCATCATATCACAGTCAAGAGGTCAGCCAAGGCTATGTACCACTCACCCCCACCTGGGGCAGCTCACAGGGGAGAAGAGGCCAGGGGAGGAGGAGGAGAAGGTGACTCTAGGGACACACAGAACGTGTCCCCTTATCTGTGCACTTGGCCTTCTGGAGATGGCCCAAGCAACCACACCTCCAAACTGCCCTGCTCTGCAGCCCTGAGGACTGGAGCCAAGGGGAACATTTTTTCTATGCACTCAGGCTATATGGGCACAGGAGGGGAAGATGAGGTGAACAACAGAACAGAAGACGAGAGTGAGAAGGGCTCCAACACTAGCTAGAAAAAACCCCCAAAACCTGAAATCAGACATTTAAAAAGCGGTTGGAGAGCAGGTAGTACAGATAGCCATTGGTTTAGACCTTTTTTTAGACACTATAAAGAGAACTGGCTCCACGTATGAGTAGAACATGCCTTGCTGAGTGGCATGAGCTGTGGGGACACTCCTGAAAGCTCCCTATGAGTTTCCTGGGTCTGGATTTACACCAGTGGAGACTTGTCACCCACTTGAATCTTTATGAAAAGCAAACACTTTAAAAGAGGGAATTGGAAACCTTGCTCCTCAGATCATGCAGAATTCTGAGAAAGTGACTTTCAGTTCAGTTCAGTTCAGTCGCTCAGTCATGTACGACTCTTTGCGACCCAATAAACCACAGCACGCCAGGCCTCCCTGTCCATCACCAACTTCTGGAGTCCACCCAAACCCATGTCCCTCAAGTCGATGATGCCATCCAACCATCTCATCCTCTATCGTCCCCTTCTCCTGCCCTCAATCTTTCCCAGCATCGGGGTCTTTTCCAATGAGTCAGCTCTTCGCATGAGGTGGCTAAAGTACTGGAGTTTCAGCTTTAGCATCATTCCTTCCAATGAACACCCAGGACACCCAGGACTGATCTCCTTTAGAATGGACTGGTTGGATCTCCTTGCAGTCCAAGGGACTCTCAAGAGTCTTCTCCAACACCACAGTTCAAAAGCATCAATTCTTCAACACTCAGCTTTCCCTATAGTCCAACTCTCACATCCATACATGACCACTGGAAAACCCATAGCCTTGACCAGATGGACCTTTGTTGGCAAAGCAATGTCTCTGCTTTTGAATATGCTATCTAGGTTGGTCATAACTTTCCTTCCAAGGAGTAAGTGTCTTAATTTCATGGCTGCAATCACCTTTTGAAGTGATTTTGGAGCCCCAAAAAATAAAGTCAGCCACTGTTTCCACTATTTCCCCATCTATTTGCCATGAAGTGATGGAACCGCATGCCATGATCTTAGTTTTCTGAATGTTGAACTTTAAGCCAACTTTTTCACTATCCTCTTTCACTTTCATTAAGAAACTCTTTAGTTCCTCTTCCCTTTTCTGCCATAAGGGTGGTGTCATCTGCATATCTGAGGTTACTGATATTTCTCCCGGCAATCTTGA
>NW_011495032.1:4535504-4567803 GCF_000754665.1 Bison bison bison
TGTCATCTGCATATCTGAGGTTACTGATATTTCTCCCGGCAATCTTGATTCCAGCTTGTGCTTCCTCCAGCCCAGCGTTTCTCATAATGTACTCTGCATATAAGTTAAATAAGTAGGGTGACAATATACGGCCTTGACGTACTCCTTTTCCTATTTGGAACCAGTCTGTTGTTCCATGTCCAGTTCTAACTGTTCCTGAAAGTGACTTTAAACATGTGTTTATTAAACATGTGTTTAGAGGGAGAGGCATGCCTGGTGGGCAGGGGTCCCTCTCTCACCCTGACACCAGCTCTTCCTCCCTGTGTTTCACTAGAGCTAAAGGATTTTAGAAATCACTGATTCAAAGACCATTAAGATCTTGGATTAGTAAGTTTAATGATTCTACAGAAGAGTTAAGCGACTAGGTCTCAGGACATGTGGGCTTTCCAGGTATGGCAGTTTTAAAATGTGGCCACCAATTCTTTGACACCCTCCCCCTTGAGCCCTGTGGGCCTGTGACTGGCCTGATCTCTGGGGAATGGTGGGAGTGACACTATGATTTTCAAGGCTAAGTCAGAAAGGGCCTTATGCCATCTTCTTTGCCCACCAGACTGCTCCTTCCTAAAGATGGGAGCCCTTGTGTAAGGCATCTGATGACCAGAGGCCACTGTGTTGGAAGAGCTTCAATGACGCCTCCTGATCAGTGGACCCAGTGGGGCCTGTCCCTCAGCCATTCTGGCCAGGTGCCGGGCCTGGGAGTGAAGTTTTCTCAGATGTGCCTCCTCTAGCCCCAGCCGTCTCAGCCCCACTGTGCCCCTTTGACTTCCTGACCCACAGCATCTGTACATAATGCACAAAATGATGATCATTTTCCTCTACTAAAATGTAGCGTGTTGGTTATACAGAAATAGATCGCCTAAACTTAACTTGAAAAAGAAGAAGCGTTGATGAAGGAAGATATGGAGGTACTTAAAATGCTCTGAGGGTTTTTTGTTTTTTTTTTTTTCTGTTCAGGCTCCTTGTATGTCCTCATGCATACCGTTTGGGATCTGACTTCAGCCGCCTCTCCAACCCCAGTCCATCCCACACCACATTAACCTTTGCCACCTGCAGTGTCCTTAGGACTTGCCAATGTGGTCCTTGTCTGTCTCCTTTCCTTCAACCCAGAATGCCCTCCCTACCACCTGCATTCAGGCTTCCCTGGTAGCTCAGTGGTAAAGAATCTGCCTGCCAATGCAGGAGACGTGAGTTTGATCCTTGGATCAGAAGATCCCCTGGAGAAGGAAACGGCAACCCACTCCAATATTCTGGCTTGGGCAATCCCACAGACAAAGGAGCCTGGTGGGCTAGTCCATGGGGTCGCAAAAGAGTCGGATATGACTTAGTGACTAAACAACAGCAACCCCCTGCATTCACCTGAAAAACTACTGTTTATTCTCTGCAATTAAACTCCCATGGCACCTCCACCAGGCAGCCTTCTAGAAACTCCCTGCCTCTCTGCTGCTGCTGCTGAAACCTGTGCTTGTCCCTGTTAGAATAATTTCCATTCACCTTCTCTATGAGCCTGTGACCACCACAGCATCTTTGTCCATCTCCCCTTGAGCATCTGGTGCATAGTCATTCTTGCTTCATATTTGCTCAGTAAATGAACGTGGAATTTCAAACTCCATCCTCCCAGCTATGCAACCTTTAGGTGAAACTCTTAAACCTCCTTGATCTCAACTATACTAGCAAAGCTAACATAGACCAGCTAAAGCATAAATGGTAGAACCTATTGTTACTACCTCAGCCCTATTTACCAGCAATTGTGTGTGTCCATGATTCTGTAGCTTAGAAGATGGAAAGCAAGGGATTGGGAGCCCCTAGTTTTAAGGAGGTCTTGTATATTGCACGGATTCCTAAAACTCAGGTAGGTAGGAGGGGAAAGGGAGGCAAACAAAGGCAGAGCAGAGGGCACCCATCCAGAAGGCCAGTGACATCACGCACATGGAGCTAACAACAGGAAGCCAGTTGTCCTGACCTGCCAGGAGGACCTGGCCCCACCCTTCCAGCTAGAGGATGTGGTCAGGCTGTTGGCTGTCTGGCATCTCCAGACATGGGTGTCATTTCACACTATCAATTTTAGGGACTTAATTAATTTCCCATTAATTGCCTAAGAAAATCCTTCCTTCCAAATTCACTCAGCTTTCAGGCCTCATGAAGGATGCAGTGGCCTGTTGTTCCTAGTAGTAAAGGTGCTAGGAGCAAAGATGCTGATCTTTGGGGCAAGAGATGAAGCTCCCACACTGAGCATCAACCTCCAGGTATGTGGCACCAGGAGACCACAGAGGAGGCTCAGTATTGAACTGAATGCATCCCCAGATATCTTCTCCTATAAGCTAGTTACACTTAGACAAGCCTCTGTTCTATTCTAGCCTGCAACGGGTTATATTCTAAACCTGCCCCCTGTCTGTCTCTCTCTCTCCCTGACTGGATTGAGTTCCAAAAGGGCAAAATGATTTTGTCTATCTTTTGACTCAGTGTGTGTACATTAAATTAATAAGTAATTATTCAACTGTCTAGCAAGAACATCACTCTGACCACAATTAGGTCTTTGAAATACAAACTAGCTTGTAGGTATCTTGATTATTCAATAATCACAGTTTTGAACCACAGAATATGAAAGTGAAGGGATACCAACAGCCTAGTCCCTTCCCTTTTCAATGAGAATCTGAGACCCAGAGAGAGGTGATCTTTTAAAAAAGAAGGAAGAAAGGAAGGGAGAGAGGTGGGTACTAACCCTCCAGCATATGCCATGAATCCATTGCTTGATATATATCATGTGATCTTCACAAATACCCTGAAAACCCCCATTTTTCAGGTGAGCAAACTGAATCAAGAAGCCCTGAAATAATGTTTCAGAGTCATCCAGGGAATAGTAAGTAACAGAGCTAGGACTTAGACCCTCGAATGTCTTCTCTTGGATTTGTTTGAGACATTGAGCACAGTCTTCCCAAAGAAGACAACATATGAGCAAGTTCTCCAGGCCCGGGGAGACAGAGGCAGCACAGAATTAGAAAAGTCAGATGAAATGGGATTGGGGTCGAAATTCAACTCAGCCAGAGAAGTCCCAGGGAACAAGGTCGGGCTAGGAGCCTGAGTGAACCACCAGAGCTATTGGTCTACTACCACACAGGGGTCTCTGAGTTCATGGGGGTAACCAAGGCCAGAGAGGTTCACAGGCCCACAGACCATTCTATTCTAGGATGAGGCAGGGGTCCAGGGAAAGGCTTATACCACCACTTTCCTGTTAAGAGTCTATCCTTTATCTTCTTTAACCCAAGAAGTCTACTATTTCCTTCCATAGAATATTTCAGCAGTATGACCTGAAGATAAGTGGATATCTAGAATTTCAAAACTGTTTGACCTTGGGGAAGTTCTTAACCTCTTAGTGCTTCTCTGCCTACATCTGGGAAAAGGAGCTCATAACGGGATCTAGTTCATAGAGTTCTTCCAAGAACTAATCGAGTTAACACACATTTGGAATAATGCTTACCACATAATAGGCATAATATATGTGTGCTGCCATTATTATATGTTGTTCCTAATTCTCCTTTCATTCATATGGATTTTTAAAGTAATTAATTGCTGCATTAGTAATGGTAATCCTCTCAAAATATGTGGTCTTGACCTATTTTTAAATAATTGCTGCTTTATATTGAACAGTCCTCCTCATAGCTTGACAAGTAGCATATTTTATTGATGTTCTAAATTATGTGTGTCTTTTTTCTCAGTCATATCTAACATTATTTTATTCCAAAGGTGAAAAACACTCCATCTGACAGACCACCAGCTATGTAATTGCTTTAAAGGGAATCTTAGCAGGTGCTTTTTGGGTTGTTTTTTTTTTTGCCAAACCAACTGTGGCAACATGTGTTTTCTGATGTACAAGAGGGAAAAAAAGAGGCTCTAATAGCTGCAACATCATTTCAGGTTTATATGAAAGTTGAAACATGGAGACTGAATATGAATTCTTGGTTGAAGCAAAGGAGACCCAAGATTCTATTTTTAGTATAGCAAAGTTCAGGCTAGCAGCTCTGAAATAATTCTGTCTGCTACCTTGCAAATTACTGTAAGCCAGACGATGGTGTAACAAAGGACAAGCCTTACTTTCATATTAGCATATATGTCATGTTTAATCAATCAGAGAAGAACTGTAATTACTTTGCTCTCTTTTCAGCAAACTTTAAAGAAAGGGAGTCATGAACTTATAAAGTAAATGTCATCCTGTTTGGATAGTTATAGTTTTATAGGTAATTTGTTGCAGATTTTATTCAGATAACATGTAATTTTTTCCTTCCCTGCTCATCTTCAATCCTACAGGACATTCCAAACACAAACATAAGGACTACAGATGTGAAAATGATCGATGTTACAATCTAATTATTATAATTTGCTGCATGCAATGTGTATCTGTTTATTAGCAGATGACTTATGCTACCTCTTCAACAAACTGTCACCTAGATGGAAGAGAGCAGAGATTAAGGGACAAATGTCCTTGGACATCCATTGTCAATCAGAGGACACACAGTGAGGTCTGGAGGGTAGTGGGTGGGAAATACGAGTCTTGGAATCAGATAACTTCAGATTTATTTAAAACTGAATTAAGATCACACACAAGCAAAGTAACTGACTGTACTCGTTTGTAGTGGGCACTGACAAAATAACCTCTTTTGCTACATGGATTATCCTCTACACCTTTCTTTACATGTTCTGGCATCTTGACCACATAGCTGTTAGATTTCTCTGGAAACAGTGGAAACAGTGTCAGACTTTATTTTTGGGGGCTCCAAAATCATTGCAGATGGTGATTGCAGCCACGAAATTAAAAGACGTTTATTCCTTGGCAGGAAAGTTATGACCAACCTAGAAAGCATATTCAAAAGCAGAGATATTACTTTGCCAACAAAGGTCCGTCTAGTCAGGGCTATGGTTTTTCCAGTGGTCATGTATGGATGTGAGAGTTGGACTGTGAAGAAAGCTGAACGCAAAAGAATTGATGCTTTTGAACTGTGGTGTTGGAAAAGACTGTTGTGAGTCCCTTGGCCTGCAAGGAGATCCAACCAGTCCATCCTAAGGGAGATCAGTCCTGGGTGTTCATTGGAAGGACTGATGCTGAAGCTGAAACTCTAATACTTTGGCCACCTCATGCGAAGAGTTGACTCATTGGAAAAGACCCTGATGCTGGGAGGGATTGGGGGCAGGAGGAGAAGGGGATGACAGAGGATGAGATGGCTGGATGGCATCACCGACTCAATGGACATGAGTTTGGGTAAACTCCAGGAGTTGGTGATGGACAGGGAGGCCTGGCATGCTGTGATTCATGGGATCGCAAAGAATCGGACACGACTGAGCGACTGAACTGAACTGAACTGAACTGAAGCTGAAGAGATGTCTCTGGAGCATCCTCTCCATATTCCCTCCTATCTCCCCACAGGGAAGCAGCAGCCTGGTGGATACCACCCAGGCTGGACTCAGAGGCAAAATGAGCTACTCAGAAGCTGGGTAGGAAAACTGGGGATAAAGAGAGAAGATAGCTGCCTTGGAGACTTGGCTCACCCAGTCCTTGTGCCTTGCCCTAGATGTTCAGCTGACACTGCCTCCACTCCACAGATCTCTCTATGGTTAAGGAACCTGGGATGTCTCCAGCAACAACTCCAGCCCAAATCATCAAATATACCTATGACTTCACAATGCAGGAAATGGGCCAGGCCAAATGGCTTCTCTCAAACTTCGTAAGGCGTGACTTGCACTGAAAGATGAGACCCCATTCCCCAGGTGATGACATGGTTTGGGCGTGTCCTTTTCTGAACTGATTCACTCTTTGATGAATTATTCTTGGCGGGATGATTCTTCCATATTGAAATCATCATTCAACCAGAGTCTCCAAACTACATGAGCCTTCCTTGCTGGCAGTAGAATCCATCCCCAGACACCTGGCTTGGTTTGCAAGAGCACTGGATTGGAATGCAGAGGCCTGGCTTAGACTCTAAGCCTTGATTGTAGACCTGGCCAAGACATTGCTTGGCCTAAGTACCTTCCTTAGTACTAATTCATGTACATAATTAAAAGGACTATGTCTTACCTATCTCAGCAGGGTTCATCAAAGCAAGAGCTGTGTTTGAAAGGTTTTGAAAAGGTATTGTGTCATATGAGTGTAAGGAACTCAAACTAGTAATTGTTGCTTTCTTGGAAGTATCTGTTGCTCACCAACCATATACCTTTTTGCTTGGGACTCTTGCTGCATCTCATGTCTATAACCTACCTCCTGTCAAGGTGTCATTCTCTTTGCGTGAGAGAACATCTTTTAAAAAAATGTCTTTGCCCTCCACAAAATACAATAAGTATCTGATTTTTAAAACAATTATCCAGTACTAGTCACATAATAGACACCTGATTAAATTTTCAGTGAATCAAATTGAATTGACTTAAGCATATCAAAAAGCCTACAGAGACCAGGCCTGACTACATAAATTAGTGAAATTGGTCAGGTCTAAGCAGAGGGTGAGATGAGAATTGAGGGGCACATGCCCCATCTAGAGGGGCAGGCACTACTTAGCATCAGCCAACTGGGGACAAGCAGAAGTGTGGCCCAGGTTTGCCAGGTAAGCTGATTTTTCATAAAAGCAACATCCAAATTTTATGAAATTAGTTGACATGTGATTCAATTTTTCCAAACAGTATGGGAACCTGCACATGTAGGCCAAGCAAAAATGTCCAAGGGCCATAGTTGGCTGATGGGTCACCAGTTTACAATCTGTGACTTACCAGTTCAAAGTTAATCATCCCTCATTGTAACAAACAAAAATACAGATGAAGATTTCCCATCACACTTCACTCTAGTCTCTCAACAGCATATTAGAACAACCAGACTTAACCTAGCCCCTGTTCATCCTGCAGAACTTAAACCCTTCCAACTACCTGCGATAAAGGCCAGTGTGTCCCTGCTGTGTGTGACAAGCATGCAGCACATGTCATGTGTGACTCAGTAACTACCAGAGACTGAATGCTTGTGTTCCCCCCATCCCCAAATTTGTATGTTAAATTCTAATGCCCAATGTGATGGTATTTGGAGAAGGGACCTTTGGAAGGTAATTAGGTCATGAGGATGGAGTCCTCATTAATAAGATTAGTGCCCTTATTTAAAAAAAAAAAAAAGACCCAGAGAGCTCCCTGTTCCTTCCACAATGTAAGGAAACAGTGAAAAGATAGTTATCTATGAACCAGAAAATGGGCCTTCACCAGACACCAAATCTGTTGATGCCTTTATCTTGATTTCCCAGCCCCCAGAACTATAAAAAGTAAGCTTCTGTTGCTTGTAAGCCACAGTCTATGATATTCTCTTACAGCAGTCCTAACAGACTAAGACAGTGACTTAGCACAGAATCCAAACTGGCCAATACTCCATTCAATAAGATGAGCCCCCTGACTGCAAGTATAGATAATGACAATGTGAAGTCGCTTTACATTTCTAGGTACTTGCTCCCTATTTCTGTAATTACCTGCTGGCGCCTGGCCCCAGGCTATAGGCCGCAGTGAGCACACCTGGCCCACACATCCCTCTGGAGTTTCCCCTCCTCTCTCTTTTCATTTCTTCCACAAAGGAAGAGCCCAGGAACAAGACAGAAAGTGCTGTGATGACCTAGAGTCTCTCTTACAGCTGCTACTCAATTTCTCCTCCTCGGTACCTCTCCTCCCAATCACTGGACCAATCCATGTCTGTAATTCAGCCCCTCTCTGTTGATTCCTGCTTCTCTCTCAGGCCCCACTCCCTGTGCACAAACACTCCCATCCAGGATTCTCAAGTTTAAATTCCCTGTGACCCAGGAATGGCTTCAGTTACAGCATCACCCTGCACTCTGTCCAGTGGCTGCTAGTCTGCTCCCCCCCGACAGGGCTTGCCTGCCCTCAAGCTCAGTCCCCTTTTTCAGTGAGAGGTGCAGAATCAGAGACCAGGGTGACACCTGATTTCAGTGCTAGTTCTCTTAGTGCCCAGCCAATGACCTAGGATGAGGATGTCAAAGCTGCACCATAGTGATATAAACCCTTCCCTGGGTAGCCTTCCTCTGCAGTTATTGAGATCAGGTAAGTGACAGCAGTCTGTAAAGCAGAATGTGTCAGCCCCAACAAGGAGATTCTTAAATTGAATAATTCAACATGGTCTGGACTCCCAGCTCCAATGCCCTTGCTGTGAAGCCTTCTTCTCTGCATGGCCTCTGATCTCACCTACCTCTGAATTGTTACAGCTCTTTGGACCTGAATCTTTTCACTTATCATGTTGTTGTTGTGGTCTTTGTCTCCTATGTTCATGATTTCCTTAAGGAGAATGTCATTTCCTTGCTTACGAATCAAGCTCTTCAAAGAAAACTCCTCTGGTTCCCCCTCCTCTCCATAGGAGAAAGGGCAACTCCAGCAGATCACTTGCTTATTCTCCAGCCCCATCTTCCCCTGCGATCCCACTCCAACCCACGCTGTTGTCACTGGAACTACTTCAATTCCCCAAACGGGCCACACTGTTCCATGACCAATATAGTAAGCATCATAGCAAACCATGGGTCCAACACAGTACTCTACTGACTTGTTTAGTGCTTGTGCATTTGTGCTAACTCACTTCAGTCTTGTCTATTTACGACCCTTTGGACTATAGCCTATCAGACTCTTCTATCCATGGAGTTCTCTAGGCAAGAATACTGGAGTTGGGTTGCCATTCCCTTATCCGAGGGATCTTCCTGACCCAGGAATCGAACCTGTGTCTCTTTTGTCTTTTGCATTGACAGGCGGGATTTTTTTTTTTTTTTTACCTCTAGTGCCCATAACCTTAAAAGCTGGGTATCAATTATGATGCCCACTTGCAAAAAGGAAAAATGAAGCACAAAGGGGTCACTTGTCCAGTCACATGTAGAAATGTCCTGGAGCCAGGATTCAATTCAAGCAATAGTGTCTCAAGAGTCCAGCTCATGCTTTTTCTCCTGCCTGAGACACTCCTTGCTTACTCTTACCTTTGTCATCAATACTCAACTCAAACAGCATCTCTTTTAGGGAGCTGTCTCCTCCCAGTTCCCTCACCTCCCTCTTATCTAACCCATCCTCATCTTTTCCCTCATCCTGGTACCCATATGCCCTCCACTGTTGCTCTCCCACACTGCACTTTTCACTCATCTGTTTCTGCATCTAGAGTTGAGGACTAGAACCTTGTTCACCATGGAGACTCCGGCATCTGGGTTGGTTTAGTAAGACCAACATCAATAAGTGATATAGCTTGAATGGATAGATGAATGGGTAATGGTAAGGTCTCATTCATTGCCTGTCCATCAGAGCCTAACATAGAGAAAGCTTTTCCCATAGCAGAGAATTGACACAGGACTAGCGATATGTGAATTATCTTCCCTCCAAAGTCTAGGACAATGGGGTTGGTGGGAGCTGTTGGATGACCCCCACATAGAATGTCCTTGTGTTGTCTGAGTCTATCCTACCTCTAAAATCCTTCTTAGACCTTCCAATGGGGTTTTCTACAAAACTTTTCCTTGTGTCTCCCCTCCTTCAGCCTTGATCCTCATCTTTACACGTACAGCCTATCCCACAGTCCTCCTCACACCTAGAATTCTAACCCCAGAGAGAGGGATGAAGAAAGCCACCCACAGCAGATGCTACCAAGTCCTGATACAGGGCAGGGGGCCCAAGCTGGTTTGCTGAGAAAGGTGGCAGCCACTTCTGCACTTGGATAAAGGGAAGAAACAATGTGACAGAGAAACACTCCTGCCCTTTTTGAATGGAACAACTCTACACAGTGCTCCAGCTCACCCTTCACATGCAGCCTATCCACAGATTCCTGCTCTTTCCACCTTCCCAGATGATTCACTGGTGGCCCCTCCATCAAGGCAATGAGCACTTCTGGTTTGTATGCCAACTCCAGGTTCAAAATTATAATCCCACTTATGTGAAAAACCTCATTTATGGTGAGATTTATGGACTGTTTCTCCCCAGGACCAGGGGAAAGAAACAGGAAAGGAAATTAACTTAAAGATCAGCCATACACATTGAGGCTAACATAAATGTCTCCTCTTGGAGACAAATACTAGAGTTCAAGAATCTTGGGTGACTCCCATGTGGCACCCTGTTTAGGACCCACTCGTCCAGTGGGTGGGTGAGTAGAGGGCTCCCCAGGTCTATGAAGTGGTGCCAGGCTGGGGTACCTGAGCGACTTTCTCTAAAAACCCACTGAAGAGGGTTTCCCAGTGTCTTCCCACCCAAATATACAGCCAGCTTCTCCCTACCACTGAAATGGCATCCTGCCTACCATATGTGTAGGAGGAGTCCTTGAATGAAGGCTTGAGTTGTCAGTGGGTACAGAAGGATTGCTATCTGATTCATGTTTTTCACTAATCGAATGGTAGGGTTAATAGGATGAGGGCTTCATTCCCCAAGAGTAGTGGAGAAAGGAAAAACCAAAATCCTTTCCCAGGGTCACTTAGGTACCAGTGGGCACTCAGGTAGAGGTTCCATGACCAAGGAAAAAAGTCAGCCAGCCTCCAATGGATCATGCACCCCCACCAGCCTCTTGAGGTGTTGCTCAGAGAGTGCTGACAGTCCCCTACTACCCCACACCTCCTCTAGAAACTGTCTCAGAGCCCACCTGCTGGGTCCGGCAAGCAGTAACCCAGACTTGTACCTGCAGTGGCCACAGGGAGGTAGACCAACAGAGCTCAGCCTGAGAGAGTCCTTTCCCCACCCCTGAGGGGCTGGCATCTAGAGAGGAGATGGCCAAGGTGCTTAGTGTCCAGAGGAGAAGACCTGGGTTCAAATCCTGCCTTTGCTACTTCAAGGCAATGGCATCCCACTCCAGTACTCTTGCCTGGGAAACCCCACAGATGGAAGAGCCTGGTAGGCTACAGTCCACGGGGTCGCGAAGAGTTGGACACGACTGAGCGACTTCACTTTCACTTTTCACTTTCATGCATTGGAGAAGGAAATGGCAACCCACTCCAGTGTTCTTGCCTGGAGAATCCCAGGGACGGGGGAGCCTGGTGGGCTGCCGTCTATGGGGTCGCACAGAGTCAGACACGACTGACGCAACTTAGCAGCAGCAGCAGCAGCCACATGACCCTGGGTGAGTTACATCTATGAGTCTCCATGCCCTTGTCTGAAGAATGGGGGGATACCAATGTTCCCCACACTGCTGAGGCGGAAAGAGCAAAATGAAGTAAAGTACTTGGCACATAGTAACTGCCTAGCAAAAGCTGGCTGCTATACAACCATGATTAACTAAGACACTTCTGCGTTGCTCACCATTCATTCATCCATGAGCGTTCTCAGATGCCTATGATGTGTCAGGCCTTGTGCTTAGTGCTGAAATTGAAGAGTAAAGAATAGTAAAGACAGAGCCCCACTCTCAAGATCCTCATGACAGGTCAAGTGCCAAGAAGGGGACACAAGGAAAGCCGTGACGCTTCTAGACCCTCATTTTCTCCTCTTTGAGGTGGGTGCCTGTGTCTTCCTGAAAAGCCATCAGACAGATGAAGGGGGCATGGAAGGGCCTGGCACACAGGAGCTCAGAAAGTGGTCGCTTCCTGCCTTTTCTCTCCTCTCCACTGTTTCCTTTTTTCTCCTTTGGGCCCTTGCACTTTCATCTCCTGTCACTCCTCCCCTCCTTTCCTCTCCCCCACCTTTTCTGACTTCCTCTCCCCTCCTGATTTCTTTCCCATTTCTTCTCCACTTCCTGTCCAGACTTCCTCCCTTGTACCCCTGCTCTTCCCTACAGGGAACGCTTCTGAGGTCCTGGTTCCCGGTGAATTGGTCCTTCTCCTCAGAGGCAGCTGGGCACTGGATGGTAGGAGTGTGTCTGGGAAGCTGGAGGGTGGGGACAAGATGCTCACCCTGTTTCCTGCTCCAGCCCCTCCCCTATGGGTAGAGGCTGCTCCCCATCCAGAAGACCCTGTTGATCACAGCCTCCGTGGACCAGCTGCTAGGTCCCTTCTCTGAGGGACTACCTTAGATGCAATGGAAGCCCTTTGTTGTGTCTGCTGGTACCTCCACCGTCCCACCTGGGAATTCACTCTCCTGTGGGGTAACTTGTCTTCCCCTTACTGCAGACACTGGGACAGCAGGAGCCGCCCTGTGCCTGCATGACCCCACCCACCCTGGTGGCTAAGATTCGTCCCCAGGGAATTTTTCAAGAAGGAACTGAGGTCAGTCCCTCTCCAGAGGCAAACGTTCTGTGACCAGAGGCCCAAAAACAGTGCCAGTGTCTCCCACCACATGGAGGAAGCAACAAACGTTAATGAAGTAAACACATAGAGAGAAGCAAAAATGACAGAGAAAAAGGGGGAAAGAGACACACAAGGAATGAATACTGGAGGCAGCTGAACTCCTGATTCCAAGTGCTCCTGGGGCCATTTATTTGACTATTCAACTGTCATTTGAGTTTGTGCCTTACCCCCTCCTGCTCAATGTCTCCCCTTTCTCTAAGCTAGTTTGATATGTGGTTTTGCCACTCACAGCCTTAGGAGACCTAATTAGCTTTCCAAGATGTTAGAGATGTGTGTGTATGAAGAAGAGAAGGCCTCTACCCTGCGAGAGCTCATAGTTCAGTGAGGAAGATGAGCAGGTGCACAGGTAACTGCAATGCACAACTCAGGTAAAGGCAAATGGCTAGAGCAAGGACACCCTTCCCAGTACACAGGATGGGAGCAGAGGCTTCTCTAAGAAAGGAATGTCTGTCCTGAAGGACAGGAGGAAGCCAGGTGAAGAGGCCACAAGACAAAGAGTGATACTAACAGAATGAACATTCATCATCCCCAGGGACTTTAGTTGGCATCTGTAAATGGATCATACATGTTACAGAATTGTAAGATGTTAGTGTATCATGATATATTTGACTGTAGCTGTGACACCTGCCTAAAAATAGCTTAAATAATAAAGGCACTTAAAAATCTGTGACAAGAAATATTGAGACTGTGGTGCTAAGGTTGGATCAGCAGCTCAATAATGTTAAGGACCTAGCTCTCTGTTATACAACCTCAGTGTCTTGGCTTCTTTCATTTGGTCTTACCTCATGACCACAAAATGGTTGCTATAGCTCCAGGAATCACATCCTCACTCAGCCATGTCCCAAGTAGCAAGGAAGGGAGTGTATGGAAAAGTGGCTTCTCATCTGGAACTTCTGTCCTTCTAGTGAGAAGGAATAGCTTTTTCCAGGTGTTCCAGACTTCTCTTATATCTCACTGGCCAGGACTGGGTCACATGACTATCCCTCACTACAAGGAAGATTGGAAAAGAGAGGACCTGATTTCTTTTAGCCTCTATTCAGAAGGCAAGCAAAGAGGAAAAAAGCTGATGGTAATTTGGTAGGCAACTACCAATGTCTAGTGTCTAACAGAAAGTTTCAAAGTCTTTTTTGCTTGTTTTTAACAGCTTTATTGAGGTAGAATTCATAAACCAAAAAAAAGTACACATTCAGTGTATACAATTTGATGAGCTTAGACATATGTGTACCCTTGTGATACTATCACCATAATTGTGGAAATAAACATATCCATCACCTCCAACATTTTCTATTGTCATGTTTTTAATTTTTGTGCTAAGAATTATTATGAGATCTGCCCTGTTAAGTTTTTAATTAAATGTGCAACACCATATTGTTAACAATAGGCATTATATTATACAGCAGATCTCTAGAACTTATTCACTGTGTATATTTAAACCTTTATACCGATTGAATAGCAACTTGCCATTCTCTCCTCCATCCAACCCCAAACAACCACCATTCTATTCTCTGCTTCTACTAGTTTGACTCATTGGAAAAGACCCTGATGCTGGGAAAGATTGAGGGCAGGAGGACAAAGGGGCAATAGAGGATGAGATGGTTGGATGGCATCATCAACTCAATGAACATGAGTTTGAGCAAACTCTGGGAGATAGTGAAGGACAGGGAAGGCTGGTGTTCGTGGGGCACAGAGAGTCAGACATGACTGAGTGACTAAGTAACAACATGAGTTTGGCTATTTTAGATTCCACATGTAACTGGAATTATACAGCATTCGTCTTTCTGTGACTGACATTTCAATTAACATAATCTCTTCCAGATCCATCTATTTTTGCAAATGGTAGAACTTCCTTCCTTTTTAAGGCTAAATAATATTTCATTGTGGGCTTTCTTGGTGACTGAGTGGTAAAGAATTTGCCTGCCAATGCAGGATACGTGGGTTTGATCCCTAGGTTGGGAAGATCTCCTGGAGAAGGAAATGACAACCCTCTCCAGTATTCTTGCCTGGAGAATCCCATGAGCAGAGAAGCCTGGTGGGCTACGGTCCATGGGGTCACAAAGAATGACTAACAACAACAATATGCCACCGTATGTATAGACCACAATATCTTTATCCATTCATCTGTCAACAAACACATGAGTTTTCGTTCCCAAGTCTTGGCTGTTGTGAATAATACAGCAATAAACATGGGAATGCAGAGATCTCTTCAATATCCTGATTTCTTTTTTTTTTTTTAATATACATGCATTCTTTACCATCTGAGCCACTAGGGAAACCCAATACAAGCATACTTCAGAGATGTTGCTGGTTTGGCTCCAGACCACTACAATAAAGTGAGCCATATGAATTTTTTGGTTCCCCAGTGGATATAAAAGTTATGTTTACAGTAGACTGTAGTCTATTAAGTGTATAACAACATTATATCTAAAAAATGTACATACCTCAATTAAAAAATAATTTTTGCTTAAAATGCAAGCCATCATTTGAGTTGTAGTAGCAGTATCACAGAGTCGAACACGACTGACGTGACTTAGCAGCAGCAGCAGCAACAGTAGTATCAAAGATCACTGATCACAGACCTCACGACAAATATAAGAATAATGAAGCAGTTTGAAATGTTTGTAGAATTACCAAATTCTAGACACAGGAAAGTGAGATGCTGCTCAGAAAATTGTACCCATAGACTTGCTCCATGCAAGTTTGCCACAAACCTTCAATTTATACTAAAAAAAAAAAAAACCCTCAATATCTGTAAACATAATAAAGTGAAGTGCAATTTCTATATTATATAGTAGTTCTATTTTTAATTTTTTGAGAACCTCCATAGTGGATGGCACCATTTTAAATCCTTATCAACTGGAAATGGAATCTTACCTTACAAGAGCTCCAATTTCTCCACATCCTCACCAATACTTGTTATCTTTTGTTATAGTTCTTGTTGTTTTTATATAATAGCCATTCTGACAGATACCCTATCAGGTATGAGGTGATAGCTTATGGTGGTTTGATGTGCATTTCCCTGATAATTAGTAACCTTAAGTAAGTACCTTTTCATCTACCTGGTTGAATGGCTCTCTTCACTGGAAAAATGGCCTTTTCCCATTTTTTAATCAGGTTATTTGCTATTTTGTTATTGAGTTGTAGAAGTTTTTTTTTTTTTTAATATATTTTGGATATTAACCCCTTACCAGATAAATGATTTGGAAATATTTTCTCATGTTACACATATTGTAAGATAGACAAAGAGACCAATGGAACAGAATAAAACCTCCAGAAATAAACCCACATGTATACAGCCAACTGATTTTCAACAAGGGTGTCAAGAATACACAATGGGGAAAGAATAGTCTCTTCAACAAAGGAAGAGGGAAGACTTGGGGAAGACTGAGTATCTACATCCAAAAGAATGAAATTGAGCCTCTCTCTTGCACCATACACAAACAATCAACTCAGAAATGAGTTAAAGACATAAACATAAGATTTGACACTCAACATAGGGGGAAAGCTTCTTAACATTGATCTTGACAATGATTTTTTTTTTTTTTTTTTTGCTGTGACACCAAAAGTACAGGCAACCAAAGCAAAAATAGACAGGTAGGACTAGAGAAAATGAAAAAGCTTTGGCAGAGCAAAGGCAACACTTAGAATAAAAAAGGTACTTATTTTACTGATTAGGATGCTAAACACCAGTCAAGTGAAGTCCCTTAGCAAAGTTCAGACAATAGTTGGTAGCAGAATCTGGCTGGAACCCAGGACTCCTGTCCTCCAGCCCAGTGCTCTCTCCACTGGATCCCACTGCCCCATCTCACAGCCCCAACTTCTGAATTTATCAAGGCTATTTATTTATCAATAGCCTTGTCTCTAGAATCAAAATATCTCAGATTCCTTGGCCCACCCTGCAATGAAATCATTAATATTGTGGAGCTCAGACAATATGACGGATTGGGAAATGTTTAAGGTGTGATTTCAGGGGCTCTGAAGTCTCCTTGCCCACAGCCTACCCTCTTTCCAAGCTTTGCCCCACACAGCAAGTGAGGGTCCAGCAGATGAAAAGAAGGAAGGCAGGGGAATTACAAAAATGGCAGTTGGTATGCCCATGCCCACGCTCCCTCCGAATCTGTCTCTGAACTCCTGTAGATTTAACCCACAGGCAAAATAAATACAAGCCCTAACGCAGGGGCCACAGCATCAGTTCCTATCCTGACTCTGCCTGTGTGGGGATCACACTGGAGCCTCAGTTCTCTTGTCTGGAAAATGGACAATGGGATTTGACACCCAGAGAGGACTTGAAAATGTTTGAATGTATTCTTCCTCAAAGTTCCAAACCTGCTGGCTAAGTGGATTCCTAGTACATGTGAACAGAGGGTCTCCAGGCTTCAGGAAAGCAGCCTTGGTTCTTTGGGTCTCTTTTCATATGACCCACTTCCATGTACTATCCCCGGCTCTTCTCAGAATCCCACTCCGAGAAGCCTTTGCCCTTCACTTCTCTGTACCAGCAAAGTGCTATGTGGAAACCACAACCATACCACCCGACGTGTGAGTCAGGGTCGGGGCAGGGTCGGGTATGGAGGGGGATTGTCCCCTTCAGACTGCAGGGAGAGGGTGGGAGCAGGAGAAGGAGGATGAGGTAAAGGGCCAGCAGCTCACACCTCACTTATTGTAAGTAGCCCATGTGGTTTGACTTTGCACCCACTTCTCCAGTGGGAGTCTGCGTGTTAGCACCTAGGGACACCTGTCTCCAATTAGCCCAACCATTTCCCGAAGAAATGATACCCCCTAGAAGATGGGCCTCCAGCAGTCTCCCCAGCCTGCAGAGAGAGTCATGGCTTTGTCCAAACTCTCAACCAGCAACAGAGCAGAAACAGGAGAGGGATGGAGGAGGGGAGGTTTGGGGCAGGCTTCCAGGAGGGGCAGGGAGAAAGAGCAGAAACACCACCCAGGCCTGAACCTTCCCTCCGGCCTGGGCACACCTGGTGGCCTTGTGGCTGCAGGCGTGGAGATGTCTGGCATTCCTCAGTGGCCACGCTGGACCAGAAATGGAAGCCAGCCTACCCGGAGGGCTTCAGAGGGCGCTGGGGCTGCGGGGGTCACCTTTTGGGGGTCTGGCTGGATTTCATGGTCCCGGCTGTCTGGATGATTTGCTGAGGATTCCAGTCCACTGGGCCCCCTGCTGAGAGAACTCACCCAGCTGCAAAGAAGCTGCCAGTGGCTCTGCGGGGCTTTCAATAATATTAGAAAAACAAAACAATCCCCCCGCCCCTGAGCTACCTTGAGAGTTCCCCCTTAACACGTTTGATTGACTGAAAATAAATTACTTATTCTCACATCTTCAGCAGGAGATTAGACTTCCAATAGGAGCTAATAGGCCTCAGTCCTAATATAGAGACTGAGAAGGGATGGATTTCTGGAACCACAACCACACACTGTAATTCCATTTTCAAAGTGAATGCATTGATTAATTCTTACAATCGGATTCCTAGGTCCCTTAGCAAACAAGCCAGGTAAAATCCTCATGACTTGGCCATTTGGGTTTTGGTTTTGGGTTTTTTTTTTGGTTTTTTAATTCATGTACCATAAAATTGAGATGTAACTCACAAACCATAAAATCCAACCCATTTAAAGTGTACAATTCAATGGTTTTTAGTATACTCACAGAGTTGTGCAACTATCATCACTGTCTACTTTTCGAACATTTTCATCACCCCGAAGGAAAACCTGTTAGCAGTCCAGCCCTGTTCTCCCCTCCTTTCAGCCTTGTGCAACCACCCATCTACTTTATACATATACATATAGATGTGTGTGTGTGTGTGTATATATATATCTGCCTATTCATTTTGTAGAACAGAAATCAGACACTACTTACCTTTTTGTGTCTGGCTTCTTTCACTTAGCTTAACATTTTCAGAGTTCATCGATTTTGTAGTATGTATCAGTACTTCATTCCATTTTAAGGCTGGTAACATCCATGCATGTACCACACTTTGTTTATCTACTCATCAGTTGACGGACGTTTGGATTATTTCCATTTTATAATGAGTACAAGTAAAGCTGCTATTCACGTGTAGGCTTTAATTTTTTTTTTTTAGGTCTTTTTCTTTGACCTCTCTTTGGAAAAGAGTAAGGCTTAGTACCCCCTTCATGGATCACAGCCTTGTGATCCATGAGCCTCTGGAGGGTGAAAGAGGAGACTGAAAAACCTGGCTTAAAACTCAACATTCAAAAAACTAAGATCTTGTCATCTGGTCCCATCACTTCATGGCAAGTAGATGGGGAACAGTGAAAGCAGTGACAGATTTTATTTTCTTGGGCTCCAAAATCACTGCAGACAGTGACTGCAGCTATGAAATGAATTCATGCTTGCTCCTTGGAAGGAAAACTATAACAAACCTAGACAGCATATTAAAAAGCAGAGACATCACTTTGCTGGCAAAGGTCCATATTGTCAAAGTTATGGGTTTTCTAGTAGTCATGTACAGATATGAGAGTTGGACCAGAAAGGAGCTGAAGAATTAATCCTTTTTAATTGTGGTCATGAAGAAGACTCTTGAGAGTCCCTTGGACTGCAAGATCAAACCAGTCAATCCTAAAGGAAATCAAACCTGAATATTCACTGGAAGGACTGATGTTGAAGCTGAAACTCCAATACTTTGGCCACCTGATGCAAAGAACTGACTCATTGTAAAAGACCCCAATGCTGGGAAAGATTAAAGGCAAAAGGAGAGGTGGGCAGCAGAGGATGAGATGGCTAGATAGCATCACTGAATCAATAAACATGAGTTTGAGCAAGCACTGGGAGATAGTGAAGAACAGGGGAACCTCACATGCTGTATGTAGTCAATGAATTCACAAAGAGTAGGTAGGACATGACTTAGCAGCTGACTAACAACAACAGCAAGGCTTAAAACATCCTCTAGTGTTTCTTACCCACTGCTCTTAATGTTTCTCCATTGCTGTTCAGAGATAATATGTACGAAGTGCCAAATTCTGGGCTTGGTACCCAGCTGGCCCCCAACCAACAGGAGTTGTTGTTGATTCTTAACAGAGGCCATTCATGGGCTTGAACCATGGTGAGCAAGGTCACCTATAAAGGACAATCTGAAGCCCCATCCATGTATTGTGACAAGGAGCTATTGACCATTCTGGAGCCAGAGAAGAGGCATAATCTCAGAGCCCTAGAATACTTGAGCAGTCCCTTAAAGATGATCAATCTCATTTCCTCTTCTCACAGACAGCAAAGCTGTTTAAGAGAGAAAGCTCTGGCCAGAATCAGAAGACCTGGGTTTGAGTTTTGACTTCACAACCAACAGTCACAAGATCTTACCCAAGACACTCCAGCTTTCTAAGTTTCAATTTTTTTCTATAAATCAGAGACCCAGTGCACATGCACATGAGTGCATACAACCACACATACACACACACACACACACACACACACACACACACACACCTGAAATAGTCATGGTGGCTCCATCCCATTTGTAAGTAACTGGCTGAGAAATATGCTACCCTCCCCTGCTTTGACAAAAAGAAATGGTTCCTGAATCTTGGGAGTCAAGTTTTGGGTTACCAGAGAATGTTGGGATCATACTGAAATGGATCCTCCTTCCCAAGAGTGTCGCTTGACATGGTAAGTGGAATCCACCCGTAGGAAGTTGTTGAGTGTGAAGTTGTCAAGACTGGCCACCCAAAAAAGCCCTACCCACTATGATGGAGTGCTTGCAAGGGCTCAGAAAGGGGGGGTTGTCTCTCGGAACTCCCAAATGTGCCGACCAGAGCAGGAGACAGCTGTAAACATCTGCCAAAGGCTGAAAGCCTGCAGGCCCAGGACTGTCAATGGAGACAACAATGAGTGGGTGGAGAAGAAGGGAGAAAGGGAGCAGACCCACCCCTCTCTGATACACAGGCTGTGCTGGAACCAGTCCAGCTGGGAAAAGGAGACTGGATGCCTCAACACCGTCTGGGTCCTAGCAACGCAGGACTTGGTCAACTAAAGTCGAAGACAAAGGTTATAGGTCTGCTTAAGTTCTCTTCAAGGGCAAAGGGGAGGGCTCCCCCTACAGAATAAGATGTAAGTGGCAGTAGGAGACAAAAATAAAGTGGCTTGGAGTTCAGAGTTTCTAATATCCTGCTTTTACCTTGAAAGTGGAAATTTAATCGCTCAGTTGTGTCCGGCTCTTTGTGACTCATGGACTGCAGCCCACCAGGCTCCTCTGTCCATGAAATTCTCCAGGCAAGAATACTGGAGTAGGTATCTATTCCATTTTCCAGGGGATCGTCCCAATCGAGGGATAGAACCCTGGTCTCCTGCATTGCAGGCAGGTTCATTACCATCTGATTTATCTTGAAGTGTTATTCTTTATAAGGTAAAGAACTTGTCTGGGGCTGGGCTCAGGGATGAAAGGACAATCCAGAAGGCCTGGACACTGATGCTAGATGGACCAGGATCTGCCTTCTTATCTGCCTTCCCATCTGCCTTCCCAGATTGGCTCTGCCCATCTGTGTGAAAATGGTCACCCCACTGACCATTTTTCAGTCTCTTTGTCCTTATTTAACAAATGGGCACAATCAGATCTGTCCTGAAGCACTAGATGCAGAGAAAGCATTTCAGGGAAAGATAAGCAAACTAACAAAACTGTTTCATGCGGCACCTCTGAGGATAGGAAAAGGATTCTGTGGCAAGGGAGGGGACTGATGGAGAAGAGGAACACTGTTTTCACTCTACACCTCCATGCAGACTGGACTTTGAACAGGTAGGAACGAGATGGAGGCACTCTCTCTGTGTGGCTTTCCCAGTGGTAGATGTACTTTAGTTTATCTTTTGATATACTTTAGCTTCTGGGCCCTAAGCCAAGCCCTTTTTATGTATCATGTTGTTTAATCCTTGCAAGCACACGATGACATAGCTACTAGTATCATCCTGTATTTTGTTCCTGAGGACAAAGAGACAGAGAGAGAGTAGACACTAAGCAACAGAATCAGGATTAAACTCCAGCAGTCCGCTTCCAACTCCAGGATTGTAGACAGAGAGAATGTAGGTAGGCTTTCAAATTAGTGCCTGGACCAGTGCTAGGGACAGAGGATGTACTCCTATGAATGAACAAGCAGATAAATTAGAAACTATGGAAAAATCAGAAAATGTGTAGAAGAAAATCTAAATTAACAATAATCTCTTGATCCAGAGATAACCACTGTATTTTTATATTTTTCGTCCAAGACTTTTTTCTGAAAAGAGATAGTATTTAATGGGGAGCAGTATTTTTACATAATTGAATTTACAATGTACGTATAATTTTCTATACAGCTTTTTTCAATTAAAGTGTTATCATGAGTATTTTCCCATGTCATTTAAAATTCTTCAGAAGCATTGTTTTAATGATAGTGTGATATTTCACTGTGTTGTTATGTTACAGTTTACTTAACCATTCCACTATGGTTAGACATTTGAGCTGCTTCCAAATAATTCTGCAATAAACATCTCTGTGCATATAAATCTTTGTGCCAGTTTCTATTTCTTTGGCAGACATTTCTAGAAGAGGAATTACAGGTCAAGCATTAGGAGTATTTTTAAAGTCTCTAGGTACATACTGCTAAATTGTTTTCCAGAAAGGTAATGCCAGTTTGCATTCCCAAAAGAATGTGTGACTATCTTATTTTTCTCTCACCAAAATTGAAGATTAATTATTCAAAGCATTTTGCCAGTCTGATACATTTTCTAAAAGCTCATTTCTATATGCATATTTATTATTAGCAAAGCTGAACATGTTTCTAAGCTCATTGCTCTTTTATAATCCTTCCATGAGATAGCTCTCTCCTTACTTCATTTTCCTATTGTAGTATTCATGTTTCTTATTGATTTGTAAGTGCCTTTTATATGTGAAAGTTATCGATCCTTTATCATACTTGTTTCACTGAACTTTGCCTTTGGTTGACAGACTCCCATCTTTACCACTTAACCTTTTTCTCTGATTGTCCATGAAACACTTGTAACTACACTTCCAGTGACAAGTAAACCTTGTCACTTTACACATTCTGTCAGAGTATGAGCCGTCAACAAGGGCACATGGTATCAGGAGATGGCCTCATGCATAACTCAAAACTCAGAAAGTGAGGTGCCCAGCTCATTGTGCTAGACTCAGTTTCTACCACCGTCATCCGTGTCAGCTGTCTGCCTCTTTGCCTGCCCTGGGGCCAGGCCAGGCAGCTGACATTGACTGCTCCGACAGGCGTGCACTTGAAGTGGCATTTTACCAATCACCAGTCTCAGATCACAGAACTCAGGGCTCAGCTGCAGGTGTCAGCAGCCAGGATGGAAACCATGACAATGATTAGTGACACGGGGGCACCAACAGATGTTTCTGTCCCTTACAGTTGCTGATCTAACAAGTCAGTTCACAGCTGGTACAGCTCTCCTGAGCCCCAGGGTTGCAGAGCTGAGGGGAAGGAGCAGGGGAACCAACCTTTTCCATTTTTGGAGGCCTGACCTGGGTGGAGAGGCCGGGGGAAAGATGACTTCCAAGGACTTTAACCAACAGTGTAAAAAGGATGTTGAACACATGCGTGGCAGGTGCCTGACTGCCTAAAAATACAAAGTTCCAGAGGCCCACATGTCACACCCTGATTCATTCCTTCATTCATTCAAACTATGTCCACCAGGTGGGTGAGAGGGGTCAAAAGGAACCTCCCAAAGAAAATTTTGCCAGAGCCGAATTGCAAAGGATAACTGGGAGCTTCGCAGAAAGGGCATTTCACAGAGAGGGAACAGAGGCACAAAGGTCCAGAGGACGAGAGAGAACTGTTAATTTTACTGTCTCAACAGAATAAATTTCTCTGATGCAGCTGAGGGAGGTCTGTTGACCAGCAGCGTAAACTGCACCTCTGAGCAAGGCATTCAGGACACACCAAGTGGATCTCAAAACCAATGAGGAAAATACAGGGGTCTGGCAGAGTCCTCTCTTTTCCTTGAGATTCAGCTCAGAGCCACCCTCCTTTGGCAGGCCCGCCTGGTTCCCCCATCCATCACCACCCCTTCTGGGGGCCCACATGCCTGCAGACTTGTAATTTTCTATGCATCACATTGACTGGGCTGCAAGCCTCTGAGTCCCTTGAGGAGAAAGCCTGTGTCTAATTCATCATAAATCCCCAAGGCTAAGAGAGGCTTGGTTTTGGAAAAAGACGTAGAAGTCTTGTTCGGGTCAGTTTACTATGAGACAACCAAGGCTCAGGGAAGTTACAGAATGAGCATCCTCAGGGCAAGAGGCAATGCTGGGATTCAAGCCCAGATCTGGATGTCCCCCACCTGGGGTGCCCCTCAGCACCTTGTGTAGAGAGGGGCTAAGTCAGCCCTGAGACAGAATGGCCCCAGAGAGTGGGAACTGGTGAACTCGGGTACACAAAAATTGTGCATTGGTGATGAGTGACATTTACAAAAGCATTTCTGCCCAGCCTTCCCGCTCTGCTGGGTTCCCTGTGTTCCTTGGATGACAGTGTCCATGTGTGCTGGACACTCTGTGGATCCTCTCAGTCCAGAAAATCATGTACTTCAGTTCTAAGAAAACTGCCAGTATTGATTCTTGGAAAATTCCCTCCCCTCTATTTCCCTGGTTATTTTTTTTAATTTTGGAAGCTTATTAATAAAATGTTGGACACCCTGGCTGATCCTCTCCTTGTCTTACATCTTCTTCCTATTTTCCATCTCTTCATCTTTTTCTTCTGAATGTTCCTTTTTACAGTAACCCCCGGTTCTATTTTTTTAATTTATTTTTAATTGAAGGATAATTGCTTTACCATGTTGTGTTGGCTTCTGCCATATAACAACATGCTGCTGCTGCTAAGTCACTTCAGTCGTGTCCGACTCTGTGCGACCCCATAGACGGCAGCCCACCAGGCTCCGCCATCCCTGGGATTCTCCAGGCAAGAACACTGGAGTGGGTTGCCATTTCCTTCTCCAATGCATGAAAGTGAAAAGTGAAAGAAGTCGCTCAGTCATGTCCGACTCTTTGTGACCCCATGGACTGCAGCCTACCAGGCTCCAGCCATAAATATACATATGTCTCCCCCACTTGAACCTCTCTCCCATCTGGCCCCCTGTTCCTGTTCCATAGATGCAACCTATTTTATTACTCTGATTATATTGTGACCGTTTTTCTGTGTTTCTGCATTTTCTTTCATCCAGTCTTCAGAATAGAAGCTTTCCTTAAATGCCTGGTGATCCTTGGCTGCCTGGTCAGATGGGCGTGACAGTCACTGGAAGTAGTTGGAAATTGTGTGTGTGTGGATGGGGCATGTTGACAGGAAGCAGAGGTACGGTGAGCCAACTTGTGTTTTAGGATCCCCCAAGAGTCATTCTCTGAGAGTCTTTCTTTAACTGATCGGTTCCTGAGGTGGAGATTCCAAACGCCTGCAGCAGCACAAGTCCTGGAAGCCAGTTTTGGACCAGAGACAGAGGGGGAAGAGTGGCATGGAGGCTCATTGTTGGGTCCTCAAGCTCCAGTTCTTAACGTGGCTGCCCTCCCCACTAGGCTGGTGTCCTCAAGTTTCGAGTTTCTTTCTCTTTGTCCAGAGCTGACCTCCATCCAGCTACTGAGAGAGGCAGGGCCCATTGCCTACTGCGTGGATCGGGAGAAGAAATCCCCAATACCTGCTCTTTATAAAAACGTTTGAACTGTCTTACTGCCTGAAGCTCCTAAGCTTTACCCTCCGAGGTACCCAGTGCCTCCAATTTCTTAGCATTTCTGGGATTTTGTGATGGGATAAGCTCCCTTTACCTTGGCTTCCACCCATCCTGGCAGGCAAGGGCCTCAGCTCTCATCTGCTAAGTCAGTTCCATTTATCTGTCACTTTTCATCTTCAAAAATTGTGTTGACATCTCTCAACTGCTCTCTCTTTGTCTTTGGAGTTGTTGCTTTTTAATTCCTTATTGTACTTGTTTAAGGTTTTGGAAGAAAAACTGTTTAAATGAATATTTAAATGTATCTTCCAATCTGCCTTGTTTACTACTTCTAAGTACTTAAGTTTTGAAATCTCTATGTTCCGGTCATTATTCACACCAAAGAGGCCAAAGAAGACACATAGAATATTTTCCTTGCCGTGGAATTCAAAAATAATCCTCTGCCAGAGATGAAAAATTCTAGTCTCTTTATTATAAACATTGCATCGTCAAACAATTTTTACTGTGTTAGCTATTCAGTCATGTCTGACTCTTTGTGACCCTATGAACTATAGTCCGCCAGGCTCCTCTGTCCATGGGATTTCCCAGGCAAGAATACTGGAGTGGGTTGCTACTTCCTTCTCCAGGGCATCTTCCCAATCCAGGGATTGATCCTGGGTCTCCAGCATTGCAGTCAGATTCTTTACCATCTGAGCCACGAGGGAAACCTAAACAACTATTAAGCACTAATTGTATGCTGGGTATTAAAAAGCAGAGATATCACTTTGCCAACAGAAGTCCATATAGTCAAAGTTATGAATCTTCCAGTAGTCATGAACAGATGTGAGAGTCAGACCATAGGGAAGGCTGAGAGCTGAAGAACTAATGCTTTCGAATTGTGGTACTAGAGAAGACTCTTGAGAGTATCTTGGACTGCAAGGAAATCAAACCAGTCAATCCTAAATGAAATCAACCCTCAATATTCATTGGAAGGACTGATGCTGAAGCTGAAGCTCCAATACTTTGGCCACTAGATGAGAACAGCTGACTCACTGGAAAAGTTCCTGATGCTGAGAAAGACTGAAGGAGGCGGCAGAGGATGAGATGGTTGGATAGCATTACTGATGCAATGAACATGAGTTTGAGCAAACTCTGGGAGATAGTGAAGGACAGAGAAGCCTGGTGTGCTGCAGTCCAGGGGGTCACAAAGAGTCAGACACAACTGAGTGACTGAACAACATATGCCAGGCACAGAGCTAGGTGCAAGGATGCAGACATCCTTGCTGTCAGTGAGTTGGTGTTTTAGCTGGGGAGGTGGATATGGAAAGGAGCCAGCATGATCATAGACGCGTTCAGGGATGGAAAGATCCGGTGACAGAGAGAGTGAACAAGTCTGCCTGTGGTAAGGAAGAGGCCAGCATGAGGCCAAGCCCTTCTTCCTGCAAAGCTCCACATTCATACATGCTGAAACAACAACAGCCTTTACAACATCAGCAAAAGGGTTGCTGCAAGGTTTGTAAGTTCCTAGGTCCTAGTATCGGAGAAGGCAATGGCACCCCACTCCAGTACTCTTGCCTGGAAAATCCCATGGACGGAGGAGCCTGCTAGGCTGCAGTCCATGAGGTCGCTAAGAGTTGGATACAACTGAGCGACTTCACTTTCACTTTTCACTTTCATGCACTGGAGAAGGAAATGGCAACCCACTCCAGTATTCTTGCCTGGAGAATCCCAGGGACGGGGGAGCCTGGTGGGCTGCCGTCTATGGGGTCGCACAGAGCCCGACACAACTGAAGCGACTTAGCAGCAGCAGCAGCAGGTCCTAGTATGTGGTAAAAAATAATTGATTGAGGGAACCCCCCGGTGGTCCAGTGGTTGAAAATAGCCTGCCAGTACAGGGGACATGGATTCGATCTCTGGGCCAGGAAGATCCCACCATGCCCCAGGGCAACCAAGCCCAGGAGCCACCACTGCCAACCCTGCACGTTACAGCTACTGAAACCTGAGCACTTAGAGCTCGTGCTCCACAAGAGAAGCCACTGCAATGAAGCCCAGGCACCACAACTAGAGAGTAGCCCCCCACTCACCACAGTTAGAGACAGCCCGTGCACAGCAACGAAGACCTAGTGCAGCGAAAAATAAAATAAAATAAATAAATACTTTTGGAGAAGAATTCATGGAATATGTGAAAGATCTAAATGACCACTCCATGGTTCATCAGCTGTACCAATGCAGGGGTGTCTGTTTCAAAAAGACAGTAGGAGGTGTGATTAATTCTCTGTCTGGTGGGTTAGGGGAAGCAGGCAACAAAGACCCCTCCTTTCTATAAAGCTCTGAGATATTGCTTACATGTATTCACACATGCATGCATAAGCTCTGCCTATCATCGATGCATATCTATACATCTACTTTTCTTAAAGGGACACACACACATACACACCACAAAGTTCCTGCTCAGAGTTTCTGAGTCATGTGAATTTACAATGCAGAGGTCTGTAAATTACAGTGTGTGAAACCCCTCTGTCTATGTGGAGTTTAAAACAAAGAAGTCAGGGTAAGGGAAGAGAATGCCAAGGAGGACAGGGTGTGGGAGAACACATTAGCCAGGGACCAGCCCCAAATGCAGAAAATGAAATTCCCACCTGGGGGAATTCTTAGCACTCACAAGCCTGCAAAAGAAGCTGGGACCCAGGAAGGTGGGGGAGGGGGGCATCGGAGACAATGCACTGCCAGCTCAGAAACACCAACAGGTTGCTCCCAACAAAGCAAAAGGTGCCAGTGGGGAAATAGATTCACAGGAGCACATGTGCTTGAAAGGGATAACTCAGAGCTTTTGAGCAGGAATTGGAGGGACAAAGAGAGGAGAGTGTGGAGGCTTCTGATAGAGAAAGAGGCAACAGGGGACCCCCAGGCCGAAGAGTGCCAAGAACGGAGAGTGCATTAAATCCTGCCGTGACAAAGGGGCAGCTTAATATCAACTGCTATCAGTCGTAGCAGAGAGCGCGTCCCCCACGTCCCCTATGCCACCAGGACAGGAGAATGGGAGGAGTGAGGCTCTGGACAGACAAGAGAAAAAAGAAGTGAAATTCACTCTCCATGGCCTGCTTTCCCCCAGTCTCCTATGAAACTAGACTCTGGTCAATTCAAAAAGACAGTAGAGGGCAAGAGAGGGTCTCAGAACCTTAGGGCAACTTAGGGGTGTAGGGCAGCTTTTCTCATATGATCCCCTCACCAGGAGATGACAGGCACAATTGCAGAGATGAGGTTCAGAGAGGCTGAGTACCTTGCCAAAAGTTGCACAGCAAATCAACAGCAAAGTTATGACCAGAAACCAGGTCTACTGATTCTGAGTCCAGCATCTATTCTTCCAGATCTGATCCTCTCTTTTGTCTAGCAGTGGTGCCCATTTTTAGTAGATCTTACAGTGTCTATGACAGCAAATCCCATCCCCAGCTTGTAAGTCTGCATGCATAACCCAAACGTGGCTTCCCCGGTGGCTCAAAGAACCCACCTGCAATGCAGGAGACTCAGGTTTGATCCCTGGGTGGGAAGATCCTCTGGAGGAGGAAATGGCAACCCACTCCAATATTCTTGCTTGGGTAATCCCATAGACAGAAGGAGCCTGGTGGGCTATAGTCCATGGGGTCATAAAGAGTTGGATATGATTTAGCTACTGAACAACAACAATCCAGATATAGTCCAGCTTCCAGAGAAGATGAATCAAGGATTTTAGTGGTGGACCCATCTTTTGCCCACCTCGCTCCTCCCAACTCTCTATCACTTCACTCTCATTCATCTCCTTCACTGGGCTTATGTAGATCAGAAAATACTCTGCCAATTTTCTGACACATCTCCTTAGTTTGTTGTCTCCCTCCTCCACTAGAATCGAAGGGCAGAGTCTTTATCTGCCTGTTCACTGTGATATTCCAGTGCCACAATGATGCCTGGAGTATACACCCTAAGGACTCAATAAGTATTGGTTGGATGAATGAAGGCATGAAAACTTAGCTCTGAATGCCACCTCTACCACTTGTTAGCTGTGTGACCCTAACCAAGTGACTAACCTCTCTGAATCTCAGTTTCTTTAGCTGTAAAATAGGGATGGTGAAAGCTACTGTGCAAGTAATCACAAGAAATGTGATTATCATGGGAACAGCATATTTGGCACATTATACACATAAACATGATACACAGTGACTATTATTATCACTTTGGGTATCCACACAATCACCCACTCTGGCCTTAAAAATGAAGGCCCTATATTGTCACTTATTAGAAAGTGGACAGTGAGCTGGGATATGGGCCAAACTATTGGTCAAAACTGTCCCAAACCAGCCCAGATTTGAGAGAAGGGGACATAGACCCCACTTTGCAGTAAGAAGAATGTGAAAGGCTGGTGTCTTGTACCGACACTGGGATGATTCATGTTGGTGGATAGTGGTCTGCAGTGTTGTCGTTCAGTTGTTCAATCGTGTCCCACTGTTTGCAACCCCATGGACTGCAGCATTCCAGTCTTCCCTGTCCATCACTATCCCCTAGAGTTTGCTCAAACTCATGTCCATTAAGTCGATGATGCTATCCAACCACCTCATCCTCTGTCACTCTGTTCTCCTCCTGCCTTCAATCTTTTCCAGCATCAGGGTCTTTTCCAATGGGTCAGCTGTTAACATCAGGTGGCCAAAGTATTGGAGCTTCTTCATCTTCAGCATCAATCCTTCCAATGAATATTCAGGGTTGATGTCCTTTAGGATTGACTGATTTGATCTCCTTGCTGTCCAAAGGACTCTCAAGAGTCTTCTCCAGCAACAGCCTCATAAAGCAGGTGGTTTAGGGTATGAGCTCTAGATTGGTTGGTTTGCATTTTAATAGTGCACACCCAGGAACCAAGTGAGTTATTATCTCCAGGAACTGGTTAACTCCAGGAGGGGCAGTCTCTCCAAAGCCAGTGAGATCCCAAGATGTCAAAGCATTACAAAACAGAAAATAAAAGCCAAGATCAGTGTATGCACTGGGGCGTCCCATGCCACTGTTTGAAGACCCTGATCTAGCTTACACTGCCCTGATCTGGAATGCCCTCCTCCATGTCCCTCAGAGGCAGTCACACACTCCTCCAGTGAGGGACTGTTCCCCACCCACTCTTAGAAAGGGCACCCTGACCTGTCCCTATCCAGACCCACTCAGACCGCCCACATCAGCACTGGTTCCATGTTTCCATGAATGTAGCCTGTTGCGTCCGTGCCGCCCCCTGCTGCCGCTCCAGTCAAAACAAAGATAAGAGTAGGAGGGAAGCCTTTCTCTTAAGTAGTTCAACGCCATTTGACAAGATGATTTCTAAACATCAGCTCATGTGGCCAACACTTCAAACCTCCCATCCCACACCCAAATCACTCTGGCCCTTGATCCAGTTTTAAATAAGCTTTTTGGTGCCAGGAACTAGTTAGACATCTGGTTCCACTTGACTTTGCAGGAGGGTTGTTAAGAGTGGGAGTGCTGCTACCTCAACTAAAACCAAACCCCTTCAATTCAGAAACACACATCCCATCAGATCCCACGGAACTGTGTTTCAAAACAGTAAGGAGAGGCCAGACTACAGAGATGGAGAAAGATAAACACCGAGAAAAACCCACCTCCATGGAGCCTGGCCTGACGGGCACTGTAGCCCTGCTCTCAAGCCTGGCCAACCTACGCACTGCACCAGGAGGAGACCCCATCATAAACCTTGCAGTCAGCTGGGCCCCCTTTTCTCTCAGTGCCTCCTCTCTCCAAGCCAATAATCCTCAGGTCCCTTTGGTTCTCCCAAATTCAGCTTCCCTCAATCCATCCTGTTTTGCTATGCACATAACCTCCAACCTAGTCCCAGCCATTCCTGTCTCCCCTGGAGAGGAGGAGGGCCCTCCTGACGGCCTCCCTGAGCCCATGCTTGTGCCTTCTAATATATTTCCAATACAACAGCCCAGAGAGAGTTTTTCTAAAAAATGGGTCTGCTCCAAACTTTTCTAAAAAACAGAAACTTTTCATCACAACACGGATTTAATCAAGACCATTGGAGGTCTTGATTAAAAATCATCAACAATGATCTTGACAAAAATCATCAACAATGCCTGCAGGACACACAGATCCTGCCTCTGCCTACGGCTCCAGTTCCTTCACTCACAGCCTTCTCTCTCCAGCTCTGTGCTCCAGACCCTCAGCCTTTTTGTACATGCTGTGCCATCGGTGAGGCTTCCCAGGTGGCTCAGTAGTAAAGAATCTGCCTGCCAAGGCAGGAGACATGGGTTCAGTCCCTGGGTCAGAAAGATCCCCTGGAGAAGGAAATGGCAACCCACTTCAGTATTCTTGCCTGGGAAATCCCATGGACAGAGGAGCCTGATAGCTACAGTCCAAGGGGTTGCAAAGAATTGGTAATTACTTAGCAATTAAACAAGTACTATTGGCACCCCATCCCCACTCTTCATCTTCACTCAGTATCACTTTTCCTTCAGGTCTGACTCAGTCCCAGGTCTTGCAGCTTCATCCTTAACACTTCAGCTCAAGCCTCACTCCCCAGAAACATTCTCCCCACACCCAGTCACCCACAACTCAGAGTTCTTTGTTCCAAGCTCTGGCAGACCTATGGGCCTTCCCACTAACACTTAACCTCCCTCTTACTCGTTTTTTCTAGGAAGCTACTTGCTCGGTGCTTATCTTCCTTACTAGTCTGAAAACTCTGTAAGTGTTATTTCTGTCTTTTTCACTGCCTAATGTACTGCCTAGCACACACTAGGCTTTCAATCTGTTAAATTTAAAATAAGAAAAGATAAAAGATAATAAAGGAGTAAATATTTCTTACAGATGATCATAAGGGAGAACTGTGGCTACCTATCAGCACCTACTGGATCTGCATTTTGGCTCAATGATAGATGTATGTGGTCACAGAATGTTTATTTGTATCTAACACACAGTTTCTGATTTGACTGTCAGCAAATTGCAAGAGAGCTGGATAGAATGTTTCCATTTTAGCACAATAAGTTGTTTTTATTTGTTTCTCACCTGACGGTAGCCCCACTGAGATTGCTAATTTTCTATCTTCCCCCTGCAGCAAGCCCTCCAGTCTTACACCCAGTTATGCTAAGAGACTCCAGGTTTCAGAATTTCTGATTTCCCTGCATTCATCCTGGTCCTATACCTGTTCCATGTCTGAGGGAATAAAGATCCCACATTGCAACCCATCAGTGGAGATGTTCATGTTTATTCACCTGAACTATCTCTAAAATTTGTGATTTCCATTTCCTGTGGCTGCCCTTGCTATCCCCAACCTGCTTCCCTTTCCAGCGTTTCAGCTCCATTCCCATGTGTCCGGGCCAGGGTTTCTCAGCCAAAGCACAAATAACATTTT
>NW_011495032.1:4567903-4571925 GCF_000754665.1 Bison bison bison
GGGTGGGGGTGGGGGTGGGGGGTTGTATGCTGTAGGATATTTAGCACTGTTCCTTGCCTCTGCCCAGTAGCTGCCAATAGCATCTACCTTCCAGTTATGACAGCCAGACATTGCCAAAAGTTCCCTGGGACTGAAACCAGCCCAGTTCAGAAACTCTGCCTTAGACCAAATCCTCTTCTTGTCTTGTGAACACACTCTCCCAAGAGGCAGACAACACTATTTTATGAGAGATTCATTTTTGACCCTAAGGGAAAAGTCTGCGGAAGCGAGACATGATAGACAGAATTCTAGGATGGGCCCCAAGAGTCCAGTGAACTGGTATGCATGCCTTACATGTATAATCCCCTCCCCTTAAGTGAGACTTGTGAGTATAAGGAGATATCACTCCTATGATGAGTTATGTTATATGGGAGAAGAAATTTTGCAGATGTAAATAAGTTTTATAGTAGTGGACTTTGAGTTAATCAATAGGGAGTTTATCCTGGTTAGTTCTGTTCTAGTTGAGTCTTTAATAAAAGGTCAGAGTGATTCCAGACAGCAGAGATTCTCCTACTGGCCTTAGAGAAGCAAATATTTTGGAGAAGTCCAAATAGCAAGGGAGGGCAGGCAGCCCCGAGCAGCTCAGAACAGACCCTGGATGCCAGCCAGGGAGAAAGTGGGAATCTCAGTCCTACAACCACAAGAAACTAAATTCTGCCACCTACAAGTAAGTCTCAAAGAGAACACTGACCTTCAGATGGGGCCACAGCTCCAGCTGACACCTTGATTTCAGCCTGGCAAGACTCTAAGCAAGAACCCAGCTGTGCTGTGCATGGACTTCTGACCTATAAAAACTGAGATAGTAAATGTATATTAAGTCACCATGAAAAGAAAGTGAAAGTGAAGTTGCTCAGTCATGTCCGACTCTTTGTGACACCGTGGACTATAGCCTGCCAGGCTCCTCCGTCCATGGGATTCTCCAGGCAAGAATACTGGAGTGGGTTGCCATTTCTTTCTCCACGGGATCTTCCCGACCCAGGGATCGAACCCCGGTCTCCTGCACTGCAGGCAGACTCTTTACCATCTGAGCCACCAGGGGCTCCTATAAGTCACCATGTTTGTGGTAATCTGTTACCCAGCAGTAGGAAAGGTCCAAGATTTGGAGGGCTCAAGACATTTCTGTTACGAGAAAGGGAAAGAAAGAAGGGAGAATGGAAATGATAGAGGGAGGAGGAAGGAAAGAAAAGAATCCACAGGTGAGTATGCAGTTGTGTATGACTTTAAGCCAAGGTGGTTGTGCGTATATGCGTTCTGATATTTTTAATTGTCTTAAACAATTACAATCTCACTCACTCCTTGCCAAAATTTCCCAGGTGGGGGCTGGGAATCCCCAGATAATTCAAGAAAGGAAGAAAAGACAGGGTTATTGATTTACTTTAGGTTTATTACAGATCCTAGAAATAAACTGTTTCATTTTATTGTGTTATAATCAGCTGTCTCTCATTTCTTTTATTTCTTTGTCATCTGCCTTTCCCCCATGTCCTACTCTCAGTCTGAGATTCCCACTGGGAAAATGATAATTCACAACCTTGCATTTTTTAATGACTTTGGGTATACTTATGCATTACGCCATCTAACAGTAATCCCCAAGGCTAAGGTTTTGAGACTTAATTGATAATCAAATCAGTGTTTATTCTGATCACTGATTGGACACATTTTTGTTGAGCACAAGTAGTGTGCCAAGCAAAGTACATAGCCCTGGATATATGCAGGTGAATAAGAGGGACATCAACATCACTACCCTCACAGATTTTATGTTCTAAAACACAAGATGAAAAAACCAGTAAGAAGCCAACAAGCATAATACATAGCAAATGTGTTAAGTACTGAAAGGAGATAAGCTGGGGGTTGTGAACAACCAGACTGTCTGAATTTCTCGGGAGCACACCCCCTCATTCAACATGGCCTCCACCATAGCCCTGCCACGGCCTCTCTTCTCACCCCTTCCCACCAAGGAAGATTCATTTTTATGCCCCAGCTCCCAAGACATATCAAAAAGAACATCAAGGGAGGGCACGCCAGTCTGTCTCCAGGCTTAGAGATATTGTCTTGTATTTACTTCTTTTTTTTAATTTACTTTTTAATTGGAGGAAAATTGTTTTATGATGGTGTGTGGGTTTCTGCTGTACAACAACATGAATCAGCCATAATTATACATATATTCCCCTTCCTCTTGAGCCTCCCTTCCCTTCCCTGATCCCACCCTTCTAGGTCATCACAGAGCACCAGGCTGTGCTTCCAGTTTTACACAGAAACTCCTCACTAGCTATCTATTTTACATATGATAGTGTATATATGTCAATGCTACTTTCTCCATTAATTCCACTCTCCTTCCCCCACTGGGTCCATGAGTCCATTCTCTACATCTGTGTCTTAGGTTTATCGATATCATTTTTCTAGATTCCATATATATACATGCATTAATATAAAAAATTTTTTCTGACCTACCTTATTCTGTATAACAAGTTCTAGGTTCATCCGCCTCACTAGAACTGACTTAAATCCATTCCTTTTTTAATGGCTGATAATGTTCCATTGTATATATGTACCACAGTCTAGATATTTCTTTATTTAAAATCTATATCCCCAGTTTATGCCACACAGGATTGGAGGTATCATAAGCAAATTCATGCAATACAGTAGCATAGAAAAAAAGTTTTTAATAATGGTTAAGGAAGATATAAATAGAATTAGGAAGCTAAGGCCAGTGGATAGATAGAATGCACATATGTGTATTTATAAAAGAACTGCTAGTGATGAATTTTCAGTTGTAACTTCAGCTCTGAGCTTCCAAACAGCTAAAAGAGAAATGATTAGTTTCAAAATTCTCATTGTATAAGAGAAAATAAATTCATTTTAAGAGAAACAAATACTTCAATAACCAGTTTAGTTCAGTTCAGTCGCTCAGTCATGTCCGACTCTTTGCAACCCCATGAATCGCTGCACACCAGGCTTCCCTGTCCATCACCAACTCCCGGAGTTCACCCAAATTCATGTCCATCGAGTTGGTGATGCCATCCAACCATCTCATCCTCTGTCGTCCCCTTCTCCTCCTGCCCCCAATCCCTCCCAGCATCAGGGTCTTTTCCAATGAGTCAACTCTTCGCATGAGGGGGCCAAAGTACTGGAGTTTCAGCTTTAGCATCATTCCTTCCAATGAACACCCAGGACTGGTCTTTTTTAGGATGGACTGGTTGAATCTCCTTGCAGTCCAAGGGACTCTCAAGGGTCTTCTCCAACACCACAGTTCAAAAGCATCAATTCTTCAGCACTCAGCCTTCTTCACAGTCCAACTCTCACATCCATACATGACCACTGGAAAAACCATAGCCTTGACTAGACAGACCTTTGTTGGTAAAGTAATCTCTCTGCTTTTCAATATACTATCTAGGTTAGTCATAACTTTCCTTCCAAGGATTAAGTGTCTCTTAATTTCATGGCTGCAATCACCATCTGCAGTGATTTTGGAGCCCCCAAAAATAAAGCCTGACACTGTTTTCACTGTTTCTCCATCTATTTCCCATGAAGTGATGGGACCAGATGCCATGATCTTCATTTTCTGAATGTTGAGCTTTAAGCCAACTTTTTCACTCTCCTCTTTCACTTTCATCAAGAGGCTTTTTAGGTCCTCTTTACCTTCTGCCATAAGGGTGGTGTCATCTGCATATCTGAGGTTATTGATATTTCTCCCGGCAATCTTGATTCCAGCTTGTGTTTCTTTCAGTCCAGCGTTTCTCATGATGTACTCTGCATAGCAGTTAAATAAGCAGGGTGACAATATACAGCCTTGACATACTCCTTTTCCTATTTGGAACCAGTCTGTTGTTCCATGTCCAGTTCTAACTGTTGCTTCCTGACCTGCATACAGATTTCTCAAGAGGCAGATCAGGTGGTCTGGTATTCCCATCTCTTTCAGAATTTTCCACAGTTTATTGTGATCCACATAGTCAAAGGCTTTGGCATAGTCAATAAAGCAGAAGTAG
>NW_011495032.1:4572025-4580601 GCF_000754665.1 Bison bison bison
AAGCAGAAGTAGATGTTTTTCTGGAACTCTCTTGCTTTTTCCATGATCCAGCGGATGTTGGCAATTTGATCTCTGGTTCCTCTGCCTTCTCTAAAACCAGCTTGACCATCTGGAAGTTCACGGTTCACATATTGCTGAAGCCTGGCTTGGAGAATTTTGAGCATTACTTTACTAGTGTGTGAGATGAGTGCAATTGTGCAGTAGTTTGAGCATTCTTTGGCATTGCCTTTCTTTGGGATTGGAATGAAAACTGACCTTTTCCAGTCCTGTGGCCACTGCTGAGTTTTCCAAATTTGCTGGCATATTGAGTGCAGCACTTTCACAGCATCATCTTTCAGGATTTGAAATAGCTCAACTGGAATTCCATCACCTCCACTAGCTTTGTTCATAATGATGCTTTCTAAGGCCCACTTGACTTCACATTCCAGGATGTCTGGCTCTAGGTCAGTGATCACACCATCGTGATTATCTAGGTCGTGAAGATCTTTTTTGTACAGTTCTTCTGTGTATTTTTGCCATCTCTTCTTAATATCTTCTGCTTCTGTTAGGTCCATACAATTTCTGTCCTTTATCGAGCCCATCTTTGCATGAAATGTTCCCTTGATATCTCTAATTTTATTGAAGAGATCTCTAGTCTTTCCCATTCTGTTGTTTTCCTCTATTTCTTTGCATTGATCACTAAAGAAAGCTTTCTCATCTCTTCTTGCTATTCTTTGGAACTCTGCATTAAGATGCTTATATCTTTCCTTTTCTCCTTTGCTTTTCTCTTCTCTTCTTTTCACAGCTATTTTTAAGGCCTCCTCAGAGAGCCATTTTGCTTTTTTGCATTTCTTTTCCATGAGGATAGTCTTGATCCCTGTCTCCTGTACAATGTCACAAACCTCAGTCCATAGTTCATTAGGTACTCTATCTATCAGATCTAGGCCCTTAAATCTATTTCAAACTTCCACTGTATAATCATAAGGGATTTGATTTAGGTCATACCTGAATGGTCTAGTGATTTTCCCAACTTTTTTCAATTTAAGTCTGAATTTGGCAATAAGGAGTTCATGATCTGAGCCACAGTCAGCTCCTGGTCTTGTTTGTGCTGACTGTATAGAGCTTCTCCATCTTTGGCTGCAAAGAATATAATCAATCTGATTTCAATGTTGACCATCTGGTGAAGTCCATGTATAGAGTCTTCTCTTGTGTTGTTGGAAGAGGGTGTTTGCTATGACCAGTGCATTTTCTTGGCAAAACTCTATTAGTCTTTGCCCTGCTTCATTCCGTATTCCAAGGCCAAATTTGCCTGTTATTCTAGGTGTTTCTTGACTTCCTACTTTTGCATTCCAGTCCCCTATAATGAAAAGGACACCTTTTTTGGGTGTTGGTTCTAAGTGGTCTTGTAGGTCTTCATAGAACTGTTCAACTTCAGCTTCTTCAGTGTTACTGGTTGGGGCATAGACTTGGATTACTGTGACATTGAATGGTTTGCCTTGGAAATGAACAGAGATCATTCTGTCGTTTTTGAGATTGCATCCAAGTACTGCATTTCAGACTCTTTTGTTGACCATGATGGCTACTCCATTTCTTCTGAGGGATTCCTGCCTGCAGTAGTAGATATAATGGTCATCTGAGTTAAATTCACCCATTCCAGTCCATTTTAGTTCGCTGATTCCTAGAATGTCGACATTCACTCTAGCCATCTCTTGTTTGACCACTTCCAATTTGCCTTGATTCATGGACCTGACATTCCAGGTTCCTATGCAATATTGCTCTTTACAGCATCAGACCTTGCTTCTATCACCAATCACATCCACAGCTGGGTATTCTTTTTGCTTTGGCTCCATCCCTTCATTCTTTCTGGAGTTATTTCTCCACTGATCTCCAGTAGCATATTGGGCACCTACTGACCTGGTGAGTTCCTCTTTCTGTATTCTATCATTTTGCCTTTTCATACTGTTCATGGGGTTCTCAAGGCAAGAATACTGAAGTGGTTTGCCATTCCCTTCTCCAGTGGACCACATTCTGTCAGATCTCTCCACCATGATCCGCCCATCTTGGGTTGCCCCACAGGCATGGCTTAGTTTCATTGAGTTAGACAAGGCTGTGGTCCTAGTGTGATTATATTGACTAGTTTTCTTTGAGTATGGTTTCAGTGTGTCTATCTTCTGATGCCCTCTTGCAACACCTACCGTCTTACTTGGGTTTCTCTTACCTTGGGCATGGGGTATCTCTTCACGGCTGCTCCAGCAAAGCGCAGCCATTGCTCCTTACCTTGGACGAGGGGCATCTCCTCACTGCAGCCCTTCCTGACCTTCAACATGGGATAGCTCCTCCAGGCCCTCCTGTGCCCGCGCAGCCACAGCTCCTTGGACCTGGGGTTGTTCCTCCCGGCCGCCGCCCCAGCCTCGGGCTTGGGGGGTGTGGGGTAGCTCCTCCCGGCCGCCCTCCCTGACCTCCGACGCGGGGTAACTCCTCTCGGCCACCCCCACGACCTCCGACGTGGGGTAGCTCCTCTTGGCCATTCCTGTGCCGTCGCAGCCTGGCACTCTCGGCCACTGCCCCTGACCTCGGACGTGGGGTAACTCCTCTTGGCCGCCGCCCTTCAGGCATGGGGTCCTCCTGGCTTCTGCCCCTGTCCTCAGACGTGGGGTAGCTCCTCTTGGCCGCCGCCCTTCAGGCATGGGGTCCTCCTGGCTTCTGCCCCTGTCCTCAGACGTGGGGTAGCTCCTCTCCGCTGCGTGTAGTGCGCGGTCGCAGCCGCCTGAGCGTAGTGCGCCGGTCGCATGCGCCGGTCAGTGACTTCTTTAAAGTGACACCCTTAGAAATGAGACCACACTTGACCTCTAGCTCCTTGATAATTAGTCTAATGCTTTTCATTTTCTTCAGAACTATGTTGTAACATCTCTTGAACTACCCCACGTCACCTGAGGTATGTGGGGTAGTTTAAGCACTTAAACTACTGTGCTTACTGTTTAAGCACACAGTAGTTACTCAAACTCTTAAAACTACTTGAATTAGTCTGTCTTAATGCTCTATTGATACCACTATGTATGATTCCTACTCATTGACAAAATCAAAATTCTTAACCATAATAGTCACTTAACTAAAGATGATCAGTGTAGCAGAGAAGCCTAAATCTGTGTGCCTTGGCTCCCAGTGGTTAGGTGACCTCTAGCTGACACAAGAATTATAGGTTCTCCACAACCTCCTTTCCTTTCATTGCTCCCTTAGAAGAGCCTTTTGTATGAGGTAATTCTACAAAGAGCCATTCAGAAGTGCTTCCACTGATGGTTGATGACTCAAGTCAGCCATTGTTGGGCCACAGTGTGATTCTGTAAACTCACAGGAATGTGAAATATAGCCATTAAGAGGGATAATAACAAACAATGAGTAATCCTACAGTGTCCAGCAGCCCCCAGAAAAGACATCCTTCCCACATCCAGTGAAAGGATAACCAGAAATGTGACAGTATGGCTCCTCACTCATTCAAGAAACAAATGTTAACATTCAAGTGCCAAATTGTTCTAGGCCGTTGGACAATTACAGTATAACACGATGAGTACAGTCATAGATTTATTGGCATGACTTTATTGGATAGCTGAGGAAGGTAGCCTTCACCAGCCTGGGGTGGGAATGAGGAGTCAGAGAAATCTCCTTGGGGAATTGATGCTTCAGATACAGATCCTGAAGTTTAAATGATGTACCTCAGTTCTCTCTATCCCATTAACTCTCTCCCCTTTCTCCTAATGCTATGCTCTCCGGCATATTGGCTTTACTTCCAAACATGGTAGAAAATTCAGAGTTAAATGGCCATTTGAAGATAGATTCTCTTCATATATTTAGGTAAATTCCCAGAAAGGATCCTGATTGGCTAACCTAAGCTATTAGGTTCAGTTCAGTTCAGCCGCTCAGTCGTGTCCGACTCTTTGCAACCCCATGAATCGCAGCACGCCAGGCCTCCCTGTCCATCACCAACTCCCGGAATTCATTCAGACTCACATCCATCGAGTCAGTGATGCCATCCAGCCATCTCATCCTCTGTCATTCCCTTCTCCTCCTGCCCCCAATCCCTCCAGCATCAGAGTTTTTTCCAATGAGTCAACTCTTCGCATGAGGTGGCCAAAGTACTGGAGTTTCAGCTTCAGCATCATTCCCTCCAAAGAAATCCCAGGGTTGATCTCCTTCAGAATGGACTAGTTGGCTCTCCTTGCAGTCCAAGGGACTCTCAAGAGTCTTCTCCAATACCACAGTTCAAAAGCATCAATTCTTTGGCACGCAGCTTTCTTTATAGTCCACCTCTCACATCCACCATGCAAATAGAAAGCCTTCTACCAGGTGTTCAGAGAATGAACACACCCAAAAGAGAAAGATAGATTCTGTTATGAGGAGGAAAGACAAGGTGAGAAGGCTAGCTCATCCCCCCTTAGCCCTGTTCTGGACACCTTGGGGCCCAAGCTGGAGTGCTGCCTATTTAAGGAGCATCTCACAGTGACCTATGACCCTTCTTCTCTCATTTGAGCCACTATAGCATCATGGTTCCATAGCCCCTCAGCCACCTCACAGCTGTGGTGCTCAAGGGCTTTCTCTGGCACCTCAGAGTTTGCTCAGCTGACTCAGGCACAACCCTGAAGAGCAGGAGACTACACTCCATCAAGGACCAAGGATGATGGGATTCAGTGGATGAGTGACCAGCCCCTCTGTGTTCCCAGGTCACTTCTGAGGCATGTTCCCCATGGTTTCAAGAGGTCACTTCATGGGCTTGAGTTCCCCTCACTCACACATGTGTCACTGGACTTTATGCCTTTCTTACTTGCTTCTCTCACTCTTCCCTTTAACCCTGGGTCTGCCTGGGGGGAATTCCAAACCAAGAAAGCTGGTTAGACTAAGAGCCTGGACAAATATGAAAATGCAATAGGAGTGTCCTGGTCTGGACCACAGTGACATTGACCAGAACTAAGTGAAAGAGAGAATATTTTGAGGCATCAACTGTGTGTTCCATTTATCTTTGGTTATCCTTGGTGCCCAGCAAAGTAGACATTCAGCAAATATGTATTTAAGGGAACCAAATTGCCCAATGTACATATCCAGGAAAATGTGCCCTCTTGCCTGTATAGTTAGGAGTTGACTGAAAAGGAGGTGGTCCTATTAGCAGGAAAAATACTAAAATATTTTTAACCAGGGTTCTAAAAACAGAGTTAGGGATGTTTCTCATAGCAAGGCTTCCCTGGTAGCTCAGACAGTAAAGCATCTGCCTGCAATGCGGGAGACCTGGGTTTGATCCCTGGGTTGGGAAGATCCCCTGGAGAAGGAAATGCCAACCCACTCCAGTATTCTTGCCTGGAGAATCCCATGGACAAAGGAGCCTGGTAGGCTACAGTCCACAGGGCCGCAAAGATTTGGACATAACTGAGTGACTTTACTTTCTTTCCTTCTTTCACTTTCTTTCTTTCTTGTAGCTAGGAGGAAGGTGAAAAGAAAGTTAGTTAACAATTAATTAGGAGAAAGTGGGTGGTGGTGTATCCCCGTTACATTTCCCAACACAGCTACATTTTCTTGACAAAACAGTATGGCTAATCAAAAGCACCCTGGCCACCATGGGGAAAGATTCCTGTGTCTGAGAGCCTCAGTAATATAGTAGGCACCAGTTTACCCAACATCAACTTTCTCATAGCTGACCGTTGATCCTGAGACCCATGGTAGTCAAGGCCAACACCTGTGAGACCACCAAGTCTTCTTCTTTGAGACTTTATGAATCTTAAAAAATTATCACAAGAAACCCCAGCCTTTTAAGACTAAATTTCAAGTATTGTCTTTCAACAGTGGAAAGGGGAATCACGTTGTCCCTAAAGGTTTCTCCATTTCCATCAGGTACAAATGCCAGCATCCAGGCCAGCAGGATGGGAATGGCTGCTCCCAGACTCGTCACAGTGCAGATTGATTATCCGAGGGATTGGACTCCAGTGAATTCTGTACCCAGAACATTCATGAATCTTCCCTCTCAGTTGGAGGGGGTGTCTTCTCCCTTGAATTCAGAAGGAGAAAACTCCTGTAAGATAAATATATGCACGCCTCTGCACAATATTTTATACAGGTACATGATTTGGAAAATTAGGTCAGGAGGAGGGAGGGAAAATGGTGATTCATTACCAGGGCTTGAAAGAGGCAGGATTACCTCATCAGAAATTCAAAGGTAATCAGTTTTTCCCAATTGTCATGGTAATGAATCACCATTGCTAATAAATTGGGAAGTCAGTTACACCTTTGAGTAGCTGGATAAACCAGAGTTGTCTGGCATCTGTCTTCATTAAAAAAGATCCAATAAAATGGTAGACAGGGAATGGGGCTCTGGGTGAACCCCATTGCTTTCTCCACCTGGAGTCAAGGAACTAGACTTTCTACTTAACATTATCTTCATGGCCAAGTCACCCAAAGACAAACTAACCCAAATAAATCTTTAAAACTGAAGTCACCCATCTGAGATCTGTCAAAGTCCCTTGATGAAAAGTCAAAGACAGCAGCAATTTATTTATCTAATGGACGAACAGAGGCAGGAAATAATTCTTGAACATCACCTAGCACAGGCAGAGGTCTTTATTAGAATAGATTTTTTTTCCCCATGCAAATGAAAACCAGGCATGGAAATGAGTCCATTCCCCCACCACCTCCCCTGCCTCTCTGAATCTTGAGGGTTTAGCCCCAGACCTGGTCACTTCAGAAATTTCTAGCACAATTTAGATGGAATGATCAGAATCAGAGCTCAGTATGGTGTTTTATGGCTCAGGGAGGGATGGAGCCTCCAATTCCAGGAGATAAATCAGCTCAAACTCCATCAGCCTTCAGGACAGACAAGTCTTTGGTCATGGAGTCGTCAAACATAACTTGGAATGCAGTTATAACTCTTTATTGCTTTTAGACCCCTACACACACACACGCACACACACACACACACACACACACACAAACTGAGACGAATTCTGATCTATATGATTTGATAATGGCATTTGACAAGTTCCTATTTATTCGAGGGGTGGGGGATAAAAATCTTTTCGTCTGATCATTGTGTCAAAATCCTTCAAGTCATTTTCATTTCTCTCTCAGGCAAGATTAAAAAGCAAACCCCCAAGCGTTCTGTCATATGATCCTGGTGCTGAGAGTTCGAAACATTTCAACAGTAATTTAATATAGGGGATTTGAAGAGACTGAGAGAGAGGGGAAAGAGAGAGACAGAGAATGAGAATGGGTGATCCCTGAGAGGATGGGAAGGGTTACCTAATAGGAGACAAGATGAACATCAAACCTGTTACTGGGTCTCATTTCCCTGCTCAGGAGGGGAGCTGTATTTGACATCTTCCATAGCCTCAAGGAGAAGCCCTGCAGAAAAAGGAGGAGGAAGAAGGCAGTTGAATTGCCAGACCCAGAAAGCAAGGCCCCCCTCTGAACCCCTCACTTCCCCAGCTGTTTCTACCACAAACACAGTGTCCTGATTGGTCCTATGATGCTCCTCTGCTGTGAGAGGCTCAAGGCAAATTCATCATTCATTCAAGCCCCCAATTTATTATCAGGAGGAGGGCTGAGCAACTTCAGGTCTCCATGGCAACTTGAATTCTGCCCCTCTCCCTTAACCTTTCCCCAGTGCCTAGTCAGGCACCAACGAACATAAATAAACACACACATGCAGATATACACACACACACACACACATACATTAACACAAGACTAAGCCACCTTTTTTTCTGTTTCTCATAGATCTTCATAGCTGAAAACCATTTCTGTTGTTTAACACCTTACCTGACATTCACCCAGTTTCTGTCTCTGATGAAAAATCCATGACTATGCATTAGGCAAAAGTTTTCTACATAATTGGTGACTGTAGTTGGGATGTGAAACCTTAACAGAAGAAATATTAATCTCCACCCCCAGAGATGGAGGCTTAGGATGTGCTGGGACTTCTTTGCCTTCCTGAGCTGCTAGAATAAATGGTTGGCTTCCTTGCAAAAATCTCCATCTGCATAAGAATAGTCACTCTTACCTCTCTCAGTTCTCTCCAGGAGTTTCTCAGAGACATTCAATAATCCATCTTAAGTATTTACTTAATACTTAAGGGCATTGTTTTTTTGCCTGGCAGCACCTAATACACACTTCCAATACACACTTTTTAGGATTTGTAAATTTTTCCTGTGGAATTACCCAGCCCAGTAGTTTGGGACAGGTTGGCCCACCACAGTTTCCAGAGAGGAACATAGAACCTGATCTGAGCCATTTAGTGTCTCCCATTCCTGGGGTTGGGGTGGGAAGTAGGGTGAACAAATTTAGTCAAAGGGCTGTTGGGCTGGCTGGAAGAAAGGCAGCTCCTTCCTGCTGGGTTTCAACCAAGATATCAAGTCTGGAACTCCAGACTTGGAGCCAACAGAGAAGAGAGAGATGCTGAGAGATGGGGGATGAAAAGGCCAGATCTTGGAGAAATTATTTGAGCTCAGACAGACAGCAAATATAAGATTCTCTAGGACTTCCCTGGTGGTCGAGTGGATAGGAGTCCACCTGCCAATGCAGGGGACATGGGTTCTATCCTTGGTCCGGGAAGATCTCACATG
>NW_011495032.1:4580701-4587879 GCF_000754665.1 Bison bison bison
GCCCTAGAGCCAGTGCTCCTCAACAAGAGAAGCCACCACAATGAGAAGCCCATGCACTGCAGCTAGAAGGTAGCCCACACTGTCCACAACTAGAGAAAGCCCATGCACAGCAATGAAGACCCAGAGTAGACAAAAATAAATAAATACATAAATATATTTTTTAAAGGATTTTCTGCTCTGCCCTTTTGGCTCAAACCATTCTGTCCCACACACAAATTTCTCAACTCCTCTGCAGCACATAGGTACAAAGGAGTCACCACATGATAGATGACATGCCTGCAGAACCCCAGCTTCCTCCCAGAGTTCCTATGCACTCCTTTCTGTGAGGTCCCAAGGAAAATCACCAATGTTCTTGTGTTCCTACTTTAATCCAATCCACTATCTGGGACTCCACTATCAATCCCTCCAGAATACCAAACTCAACTCTCCCCTGGGTCCCATATCCTTCTCTGCCTCACAGAGTCTCTCTCAGCTGATCCGTGTAGGCGCCCTGTCCACCTGGACTCCTGGATTCACCTCTGTCCTGCAGGTGGAGAAATATCTCCCCTTCTCTCTGTCCCACTTCCTTGGAGCAGTCCCTCAACAGAGTAGGGTGAGATCCCCATGCATGGCAGTTCTGCACATCATCTGTCCCTTCCTCTTCAGGCTCCACACACACTGTCTGATGGCTGGATCAAGCTAAAACTGTGCATTCAGGCCAAAGCTGCCTCCTAGATCCCTCCAGTGGCTCAGTGGTAAAACAATCCACCTGCAAGAGATGCAATGTAGGAGACACAGTAAACGTGGGTTTGATCCATGGGTCGGAAGATTCCCTGAAGGAAAAAATGGCAACCCACTCCAGTATTCTTGCCTGGAAAATCCCATGGACATAGGAGCCTGTCAGGTTACAGTCCATGGGGTTACGATGAGTTGGACACAACTGAGTACTCATGTACTCAGACCCACAGCACATCCCAGATGTGGGAACATAGCAAAGTTCCTGGAGGTCATGGGGCTCTTGGCAGGATCTTATGAAATATTAGCAGGTTAACTGAAGATAACTAAATACAACTTTTGATTAACCTAAAAATCATTTTGGGTGAGACTACATGACTTAATAACTAAAACAACAACAGTATACCCAAATGGTAGTAGAGTTAATGTTCTAGTTAAAAGTCAAGGTTGAATGAGAAAATTTTACGTATACATTTTGTTTATAACAAAAATAAATTATAAATTTTGTAGACTAAGTACAAACTGAATTGAAAATGATTATTACTGGGTTTTGACTGTTCAGCATCTTGGTTGAACTTAAGGAAATCCAGTGTTCTGCAGAAGTGTGATTGGGAACTTCTGACCTGGAAGAGTAAGGGAACTAAGGTTCAACAAAATATCACCTAGGCACAACAGGAAAAGTTAAGTGAAAGAAGCAAGTTGCAGAGTGATACAGAATATGGTAACAGATTTTTAGAGGAAAAAAATCATATTTGTGTGTGCACAAACAAGAATGTAGAGAAAAGTAGGAAATGGGGTGCACCGAACAGCAGCATGAATTGCTTCAACATGATCAAATTTTGTTATTTTTTTATTTACAGATTTTTTAAAGTGATTCATCTTTATTTTGTATGATCTAATTCCAAAACAGTGACAGATTATATTTTCTTGGGCTCCAAAATCACTGTGGATGGTGACGACAACCATGAAATTAAAAGACACTAGCTCCTTGGAAGGAAAGCAATGACAAACCTAGACAGTGTATTAGAGAGCAGATATATCACTTTGCCAACAAATGTCCATCTAGTCAAAGCTATGTTTTCTCCAGTAGTAATGTATGGATGTGAGAGTCAGGCCATAAAGAAGACTGAGTGCCAAGGAATTGATGCTTTTGAATTGTGGTGTTGGAGAAGACTCTTGAGAGTCCCTTGGACTGCAAGGAAATCAAACCAGTCAATTCTAAAGGAAATCAACCCTGAATATTCATTGGAAGAACTGATGCTGAAGCTCCAGTACTTTGGCCATCTGATGCAAAGAGCTAACTCACTGGAAAAGACCCTGATGCTGGGAAAGACTGAAGGCAAAAGAAGGAGGGGATGACAGAGGATGAGATGGTTAGATAGCATCGTTGACTCAATGGACATGAATATGAGCAAAGTCCAAGAGATACTGAAGGACAGGCAAGCCTAGCATGCTGCAGTTCATGGGGTCCCAAAGAGTCAGACAAGACTTGAGAGAACAACGAACAAATTCCAAAACAATGTACTCATTTTTAAATGTTTGAGAGGATAATAAAATAAAAAGTATAAAAATAAAGTCTAGAACAAAGAGATTAAAACAGCCCGTCAAGTTGAATGAATGAGGGAGTGAATGTTCTTTATATGAACAAACTTTCATGGCAAAAGGGACTAGGGGGTAAGAGGGAGGGGGAAGACATCAGGGAGCCGGGGAGGTCACCTGCCCACTGGGAGGGTAGAGGAGGCAACTGCATGTCAGCAACGGCCACAAGAAGACTGGTTGGCGCTGCAGAAGGGAGTTGCCTTCCAGAGGCAGGGATGCATGACTGGGGCAGTAGCAGCTTGATCTGGAGCTGGAGGTGATGACCCGGGGCCAGAGCAGAAACAAAATGAAGAAATCACTTCCAGGAAAGAGAATGCCACCAAGCCTCCCAGCCATCTTGGGACTGAGGGAGGAAAGGCCCCCAGGGCAGTGAGCCCAGAATTGGCGCCAGCAAAGCCACTCTGTGGGAAGAATTAGAATAAGGAATTTGAGTTTGCTGAAGTCAATCATTTTGTGCTGCTGTGATTTTTTTGTTTCCTTTTTGTTTTGCTATAACATCTTAGTAAAGCTCTTTTTGGACAATTCCAGACTTTTTTCAGGACTCAGCTGAGAAGCAATATGTTTCTAGTCATGCTATGAAAGGTAGGGGGTATGAGATTTAGGGCCAAATAACCAGATTTAGGGCTTCCCAGATTGCGTCAGTGGTAAAGAACCCAACTGCCAATGCAGGAGACATAAGAGACGCGGGTTCAATCCCTGGTTCGAGACCCAATCCTGGGTCCCCAGGGAAGGAAATATCAACCCTCTCCAATGTTCTTGCCTGGAGAATCCCATGGACAGAGTAGTCTGGATATGGTCCATGGGGTTGCAAAGAGTCAGAAACGACTGAAGTGACTTAGCATGCATACATGCATGCAATCAGAGATAGAGCAAAGTCTCTTCTTAAAGCAGCCAGGTTTGCAGAGTAGAATGTGAGGGTGTGAAAGAGTCAAGTGTCTACAATCAAGTGAAGGCAAATAAGTTTAGTGTTCAAGGTCAGAGGTCCAGAAACAGGTCATAACTGGCATCAAACAGAAGCAGATCCATCAAGATGGAAGGAATGGGGCAGGAGAATGTCTGTATTTGCCTCTGTTGACCACCAAACATATGATGTATCAGCAGTCTGAATACCTTAAAGGAATATTGTAAGAATAATGCCAGTGAGGAAAAGGCCAGCAAATGAGGAAGTGCATTTTCCAGGGAGACCGTTGCAGGGATCCTCAAACACAGCCGACCTAGGTCTCCTCTGGTCCAAGCCTCCTGCTCCCAACCCCCTCAGGTGCTAGTGGCAGACAAGGTGTTGAGCTCAGGGTCTCTTCCTGGGACAGGATGTCCTTTCTCAGCTGAATCCTTAAGGACTGGGCTGTCTTACTGCTCTGTAGGGACCATCACTGCTGAGCAAAGCTTTTCAAATGTGTTTTATCCACAGGGTCCTTTGTCCAAAGGGGAGCTGCCATGGGAGCCCAGGGTATAAAGTAGGTGAAAGTGAATGTGGTGGTCTGGTGGGCATGGATTGAGAACATGGAGTTTGGCCTCACATCTCTTCTTTCCTGCTCTCCTCTCTTCCAAACAGCAGATACTGGAGGGGTTCTTGGGACCTTTAGAGTTCAGTCACTTGGTTTGCAGTCACTGTCTAGCAGAGTGCTTGGTCAGTAGACATTTGTTTCCCTGGTCTTCCCCACTGTTATCATGATGTAAACAAGAAACTGGTCCACCAGGGCTGTCCTCTGTATTCAGCAGATCATCAGGTTCTTCTCCTGATCAGAAGCCCATTTTGGAAAACCCCAAAGCAGAGTGTCCTGCCTTTGTAACAGATTTTATCAGAACAGATTCCAGACTCAGGATGGTGGGTCAGAATAGAGGGCTCACTAGGATTAAAGAACTGGGAGTCAGGCTAGGGAGGACCACCTTGACCTCTTTCTCTTTATCAAGCCTGCCAGGACCAGTTGGGAAAACAGGACTTTATCTGGGCATGTAGTCAGTGGCCCAACAGCTGCTTCAGAGATACCAGCCCTGGGATAGCAGAAAACCCAGAGCTGGAATCTCGATGCAGCCCACATCCTCCAGGGACACCCACACACAATCAGGCATCTCGAGCCCATCTGAGATCAGCAGCCCCATCAATTCCATGTTCCCATGCTTCATCACAAAAGGCTCCAAGCAGCCTCCAGTGGCTGGGCCAAACCAGGACAGGTGTTCAATGAACATCTAATAAAATTAATTATCTTTCCAAGATAACAAATTGTATCTTCATGTTGGGGGGCTCCATTCATGATCTTCTCTTGATCTTGTGATTGTAAGTGAATTTTTCTTCTTTAGATATGTCTATGCTTTCCAAGTTTCTTTATTTTATTTCATGAGAATGAGACTTTTTTAGACTGATAAATGTGAGTTAAAAAAAAGTGGGGACTACCCTTGAGATTCTCTTGGGTGGAAGTCCTCATTCTCTGGCTCACTTCTCTTTACTTAACTATTTCTCCAGACCCCATCTATATTTCTGCGGGCAGGAACTGTGCCTTTTCATTCAACAAACATTTATGAAGCATCAATCATGTGCCAGAAATTCTGAACTCTGCTCAAAATATGCACTAACCCAGGCGTTCAAATAGCCCACAGGGCTTCCCAGGACCAAGCCCTATGAGTTTCTGGAGGGCAGGGCCCAAGTCTAACCCTTAATGCTGTGCGCTCTGTGTGTGTATGCGTACTCAGTCTCTTTTCAGCCCCATGGACTGTAGCCCACCAGGATCCTCTGCCCATGGAATTTTCCAGCCAAGAATACTGAAGAGGGTTTCCATTTCCTACTCCAGGGATCTTCCTGACCCAGGGATCCAGCCAAGATCCATCTCTGTGTCTCCTGCATTGCCAGGTGGATTCTTTACCACTAGCATCACCCGGGAAGCCCATGCATGTTGCCTAGCTCGGAATTAATCATTCATAAACCTCACTGAATAAATGGATGAGTTTGTAGGAGAAGAGGCTTCTTTCCTGATATTTCTGGAAAGTGTTTTCCACCCCATCCTTCTCCATTCTTAACTTAGTCATTCATTTCCTCCTAGTGAAACCAAATGACAGAGGATCTTGTTCCAGCCACAGATATCCCCAGTTCTGAGAACATCTCAGAATTCCAGGGCAGTGTGGAGAGTACCCTCAGGGTACAAGGGCAAACATGCTCTGATAACATCAGTTTCCTTTATGTGGCCAGTTGGAGGAATCCACACTGACCCCAGGCAGGCAATGGGGAAGTTGGTGCTTTGTTTATCTGGCTCATATGTGAGGCCCTGAATATTTTGCTTATACTACATCAGCAAGGAAATAGTCCTATTAACCTGGACCAAGTATTTCCACACTCTAACCTCTCTTCATCACAGAGATCATAGCTTGATTACTGAGATAGTGATGGATCTCACCTCCATCTCCTGTTGAGTTGTGGAGAAGGTCAGCATGAGAAAGTGTCAATAATTCAAATTTTTCTCTCTTTTTCTCCAGGAACCATGGAGAAACTGAGGTTTTCAACTGACACAATATAAAACCTGAATTTGCAGATTGTGGGGCACCATCACGCTTAACCTCCTGATAAGCATTCTAGGAAAATGCAGGGTCTATAAGCATAGTTGGGCTCCCAGTAGTCTGAGGTATCAGGTGAGGTGAATGCAATTTGGAAAGCTACAATCCAGGACACAATTAGGGAAAAAGAAATTCACTTGTCTTAGGAATCATGTCATCTGAATTTGAATCTTGCCCCTAACACAAATTATGAGGTCTCAGGTAATTGTGAAATCTCTTGGAGCCTCGCTGTTGTCATCTATCAGGTATAGGTGAAGTGATCCACTCTTCCTCTCTCTCTTTTCCATCTTGTCTCTTCTCTTATCTTCTTGAGTAATTCACTCCCCAAACATTATGTAGGACTTAACAGGGCAGAATTCAGGGCCCATGGTCAATTATGCTTCTCCAAATCAGGAGGTCCTGCATATTTTTATAGCCTTCACCCACCACCATGAAGAACTCTTCCTTCTCCCTAATATTACTGGAAGTCTCAATGTTTATTTCAACATTACTGGTGTTTATTTTAAAATCCAAAGTAAAAAATTACTTTTCAATAATGAAATATCTATATCACATACAAAGGATCTACGGGTGATATCCAATTGGCAGAGTAATGTATACAACAAATATTTTCCCCAGAATTTGGAGCCATGAGTAAACTCTAGTATATTACCATTCATTGGGAAAACAGGGCACAAGTCTTATATTAACTTTATTCTCTCTTCATCTCTTTTGCTTTATCTCCCTGACTATTTGGGGTCCTCCAGCTCTTACTGGTCCCACTGATGACCTGAAATGTCCTTCCAGGCTTGTTCTCAGGACCAAGTTCTCTATCTGAAAGGGATTAATTCTGCAACCAAGACCATGGCCACTACCCTGCCACCTTCTTTCCAGGGAAGCTTCTTGACCTTCTGAGGTCTCCACCGTCTCTCTCTTCAGTTGTTGCATTGACCTTTTCACCAGTCTCCCTATCTCTAGTCTTACTTTCCTTCCAATCTGTTTCGATATTATAGGGAGAATGTCACTCTGAAATGCAAGTCTAACCATCCCACTCTCCTGCATAACATTTGTCAGTAGTTCTCTGTCGCCTGAGCAAGGAAGAAAGGATTCTTAGCCTGGGCTTCAGAAAATAGGTGAATCTCTCCAAACTGCAGTCATGATTTTGTGTACATGAAGATACACATTTTCTTAGCAAAATCTGGTCCATAGATTTCATCAGATTTCCAAAGGGCCCAATAGAAAAGGTTGAGAATTGCTGGGACTCAAGATTAAATCTAAGCTCCTTAGCCTGGCAGATAAGAACTAGCACAGTCTGGCTGCTGCCCACCCACTTCTTTTTGTGC
>NW_011495032.1:4587979-4602536 GCF_000754665.1 Bison bison bison
GCTCTAATAATTCCAAGCTACCTAGAATTTCCCACCTCTACTGTGCTGTTTCTACAGCTCCACACTTTCACTCTTGCTGCTCTTTCCATCTAGAATGCCCCCGCCCTTCTACTTTCCCTGGCTGCACTTTGTTGGTTCCTAGTGCCTTGGTAGAGTTAGCTCCTTCCCCTCACCCCCAGGAGCCTTCCAGAACCCCAGACTGGGCTGAGCACCCCTCCTGAGATCCTCTAGAATGCCTTTTGCACACCATAGTGATGGCACTGACCATAATCTATTCTAGTTATTACTTATGCACCTGTCTCCCCACTGGACTAGGGTGCCTTGGAGCCAGAGATCATGCAGTATTCATATCTACTTTTCCCTGACCTGGCACGTGGCCAAGCATAGGCTGAGTACTCAAGATACATTGATGAAACTCAGCAGAATACCACACAGACCTCTGGTTCAACTGTTTCCTTCTCTAGCATTTTATTTGTCTGGGCTGGCCGTTCTGGGAGGTTCTTCCCTCTACATGGCACAGGTGAAACCAGGGCTTGTTTCTCTGGTTTCAGAAGGAGATGACCTGGCTCTGCTTGTGACCTTGGGTGAGTCACCTTTCATGACCCTCCCTTTCTCATATGTAAAATGAAGCTAATACTCTCTGCCCAATTCTGACAGCACTGACAGAGGAGAAGAAAATAGGTCTGTAAAGCTTCAGGGCAGAGAGTCTATGCATATGTAACATGCACTCCCTGTTCCACATGGGCCAGGAGAGAATGGAGTGTGTCTGAATTCAAGTCTAGGCACTGTGAGGAGGAAGTCTCTTGGTTCTGGAGTTCAGAGGGAACCAAGTCAAATAAAATCTGAAACCAAAGACTCAGCCCAATGGATCCCACCCTAACTTCCCCCAGTTCTCTTGACCAAGGGGGTGGGGGAATGCCCCTAATTTTATCTTCTGAATCTGGCTGGAAGCAAAGAGGGCTGAGGAAGGAGGAGCAGGAGAAGGAGAGCTGATAATCCACTGCTGAGTAACTGAGATGAGGCTGCATGTAAATTTAACTTTCTGCTGGCAGACTACAATAATACCATCCTTTGGAATGTCCTTGGAGCCTCCAATTGCTATCTTTTGGTTTCGATTAAACCTTGAGACAGCTTGCCAAGTTTGAAACCCACCCAACCCTCATGCAGTATATGTTTTGAGCTCAACTTGAACTTTATGAGGTGCAAGTTAATTTGCATTTGGCAAAATGCAATTTCCTGTTTCTAAGAAAAAGGGACTTTAAAGATTTATTTAAGAGACACAAATGGCTTCCTGGACATCAAATAGCTCTTACAAAGCAATATTTTAATAAGTTAAGTGTAAATGAATTGAAAACACATGAATCTGATTTCCCTTGAACTGCAGATGGGTTTAACAAATAGAGGGGGAAATGGCTTGGCACAGGGGCTTGGGGGTTTTCTCCATCCAAAAAGTTTAGGAAAGTAGATCAAGATGTTAGGCAAACCCCTCCACACACTAGGATTCCCAAGCTCAGACTGTGTATCTCCAGGACACTCACTCCACAAACAAAGGGAGGGTTCCAAGTCGATTCCACTAGGCAAGCCCCGCTTACCCACTCTGCTTTCTGCCTCTGCCCTGTCAAATCGTCTTCCCTCCTGCATCTTTTTCCTCCCTTGCTCAGAAGTGCTGAGGCTATGGTTTCCTCCCACCCTCCCCAAATTCTCCTTCATGGGTTCCAGTGCAGAGACAATACAGCCACTGGTGCTCAGGTGGGGGTCCCTGGCGCTGCCTATCCCTTCTCTCCAGCCTCAGCTGCTTGCCTCTAGAGAGCTCACTCCAGTCCAGAGAACCATGGAAACCTCCCCAGTCATTGTCCTCCAAGTCACCAGAGCTCTCTCCTCTGATTCCATCACTCTGTAAGATGAAACCCACCACTGGACTTCAGGTGGACACCAAGAATACAACCCCTTCTTTTCTAATGAATGAGCATATTTACTAGGGGATGGATAGGTTGTTTGGGGACACAGTTATGCTATGCAGGCTGGAATGGCAACTGCATATCAGTGGATGAAGGTAGAATCTAGCCTTCCAGGGAGCAGGGAAAGCCAGTCTGGAGTTATGGGAAAAGGCAGTGGTCCTCAGATAGATAACCAGATGATAGGAACAGGCCTTAAGTCAGGGACTCAGGATTTAGGAATTAAGCTCTCTTTCTTGGCCCAGATGCTGAGGTGCCACAGGGTCTTGTGCAGACTCCTGGATGGTGGGCAGACATCTCTAGCTGCTTGTTGTTCAGTCGCTCAGTCGTGTCCAACTCTTTATAACCCCATGGACTGCAGCACCCTATGCTCCCCTGTCCTTTACTATCTCCCAGAGTTTGCTCAAACTCATGTCCATTGATTCGATGATGCTGTCCAACCATCTCATCCTCTGTCATCCCCTTCTCCTCCTGCCCTTAATCCTTCCCAGCATCAGGGTCTTTCCCAGTGAGTTGGCTCTTTATATCAGGGCCCAAAGTATTGAAGCTTCAGCTTCAGTATCAGTCTTTCCAATGAACATTCAAGGTTGATTTTCTTTAGGATTGACTGCTTTGATCTCCTTGCAGTCCAAGGGACTTTAAAGAGTCTTCTCCAGAACCACAGTTCAAAGGTATCAATTCTTCAGCATTCAGTCTTCATCTCTAGAGTTGGTCACAATTTGCAGAAGAGTGGTATGTTCAGGTGAACTCAGAGCGAGCACCAAAGAAAGAGCAAGTCAGTCTCCACATGTCATCCCACAGCTTGGATGAGAAAAGCTGGTACTTTCAAACAAGTCTGCTCTACATGATGGGGATGGCAAAGGGGGAATAATCATACACATAACCATGCACCTAATAAAAGTGCTCCCCAAAGTCTTCAAGAGCCCAGAAAAAGGGAGTTAGCTTTGACTAAGAGTTAGAGCATCCGCACTGAATGTGGTGAGGTTTGTTTTTATTAAAGGTGGTACTTCCTCATGGAGGGTGGGGACATTTCTTAAGGATAATAGAAGAGGCCATTGCTCCATTTACTTCTTCAGCAATATTTCCCTGGTTGTCAGTCACTGTAGGATCGTGCCAGGCCCTGCTTGTAAGATGCTGGAATGCTATGGGGTTCAAAAAAGAGTAAAACACAGTCACCACCCCAGAGAGGGCTTCACCAGTGGCTCAGATGGTAAAGTATCTGCCTGCAATGCAGGCGCCAGGGGTTCAATACCTAGGTAGGGAAGATCCCCTGGAGGAGTGCATGGCAATCCACTCCAGTATTCTTGCCCGGAGAATCCTATGGATATAGGATCCTGATGGGCTACAGAACCATAGGGTCACAAAGAGTCAGACATGACTGAAGTGACTCAGTATGCACACGCGTGGCCACCCCGGAGGAGCTGATAGGATGCTCAGGCACATTCAGGAGCTGAGCACCTACAGAGCACGAGCAGAGCCTCTGGATCCAAATGGGTGGGAACCACAGCAAAGGAATAAACAAGGGGGAGGTCATGGGGAGCTGAGATCAGAAGTGTTGGCATCCCCTAAAGAAGGCAGGACACAGCTTGGGCCTTGAAAGAAGCTGACATTTAGACTCCTCATTTTTCCCTCCTTTCCTAATTTATCACCTCCCTCTCTGGCCTTGTTGGATTTATAAGTGAAATTCATTACCCAAGTTATGTAACAGTGAAATTACCCCAAAGTGCTGACAGCTGTGTGGTATAGAAGGGGAAGGGAGTTCACATACTCAGGTCTCTGTTTCAATAGCATCACTGACACGAGCTATGCTACCATGGCAATGCCTCTGTGCTTCGGTTTCCTAATCTGTGAAATTAGTCTAATCATGAGTCTGATCATATATTTAATAGAGGTATTAGACAAGCAAATATAAGTGTCCCTGTAAAGGCCTTGGACGAGAGATAACCAACCCATAAAGTGTCTCTGTAAAGGCCTTGGATGAGAGATAACCAACCCATAAAACCACAGTGGATCATGTGAAATCTAAGCTTCAACAAACTAGCTGTGCATACCCTGCTGCCCCACCCAGCCCCCCCACCTCACACACACAACCACACACCTTACAAACACAAGTACATCTCTGTATTAGTTTTCTATTATCCATAACAAGTTAGCACAAATTTGATGACTTAAAATATCCCCCATTTATTAGTGGACAGTCCCATGGGTCAGATCTGGCCCACCCTGGCTATCACAAGGCTGGGTCTATCACAAGGCTGAAATCAAGATGCCAGTGGAATGAGTTCTTATCTGAGACTCTGGACTATTTTCTGGGCTCATTCAGGTCATTGGCAGAACTCAGTTCACGGTAGTTGTGAGCCTGGAGTCTGTGTTTCCTTGCTGGCTGTCAGCTGTTCTTAGCTCCAGAAGCCACTCCCTGCCCCCAACATTCTCTGTCTTCAAGCCAACAATGGAGCGCTTCACCTGAGTCAAACCTCCTGCGCTCTGAATCTCTAAGTCTCCCTGTGTCTGACCTCTAGACTCAAATTTAAAGGGTCATCTGACTAGGTCAGGCCCCACCAGATAACCTCCATATTTTAAGGTCAACTGATTTGGGATCTTAATTATATTTGCAGAATCTCCTTATAGCAGGAGCTAGATTAGTGCTTAAGGAGAAGTTGTGTATATTCCAGGGGTCAGGAATCTTGCAGCCCATTTAGAATTCTACTTGCCACACTCCCCCCAGAAAAGTAGAAAAAAAAAAAAAAAAAAGAAGAGACAGGAAAAGGAAAGAAGGAAGGAAGAAGGTGTAACACCCTACTAATCTAACTTAAGGATTTTAAAAACATTCTCACCTCCTGACTTTAGTCTAGCCAAAGTCAAACTAAGGAATTAATCTGAAATGTAGTGGGGAAAGCCACACACATGAAGCTATTCAAATACATATATATATATGTACATATATATATAAATACATGTGTATCTATATATATACACACACACATCTGTATAAATAGCTAGCATATAGATTGATATAAATAGGATGAGAAGGGAATATAGCACAATGCTAATAGAGATTAGCATTATCTCAGAGTAGTTAAAAAACAGGTGATTTTTATTGGTATTGATTTTTTAATTATAGTAAAATATGCAAAGCATAAAATTCACCATTTCAATCATTTTTAAGTGTTCTTTGGCATGAAGTCCAATTTGCATTGTTGTGTAGCCATATCTATGATTCATCTCCAGAAATTTTTTATCTTCCCAAACTAAAACTGCTGCTGATGCTGATGCTAAGTCACTTCAGTCGTGTCCGATTCTGTGAGACCCCATAGATGGCAGCCCACCAGGCTCTGCCATCCCTGGGATTGTCCAGGCAAGAACACTGGAGTGGGTTGCCATTTCCTTCTCCAATGCATGAAAGTGAAAAGTGAAAGTGAAGTTGCTCAGTCGTGTCCGACTCTTCACGACCCCATGGACTGCAGCCTAGCAGGCTCCTCCGTCCATGGGATTTTCCAGGCAAGAGTACTGGAGTGGGGTGCCATTGCCTTCTCCAAAACTAAAACTAACTCTACTCAATAAATTTTAATCATAAGTCCTCTTTCCCACTCCACTTCCCAGCCCCTGGTAACCACCATTCCATTTCTGTCTCTATGAATGTGACTATTCTAAGATCATCATAAGTTGACACATACAGTATCTGTTCTTTCATGTCTAGCTTATTTCACCTTTCACCAACTGTGTCTTCAAGGGCTTTTCTCAACTAGGACCTTTACCTTGATCCCTGTCCTTTCTAGTTCTGCATCATCCAGTTTTTGCAAGAATCCTGCTGAGTCAGATTGGCAAGAATCCCCTGCCCTTAACATCTAATATTCCTGATCTGTTTTCAGCAAGAATTCTGTTCAGTTAGTTTAGCAAGAGTGCCCTGACCCTTAACATCTCCTCTTAGGAATTTCCCATCCATTGACCCCCTCACTCTGCTTGTTGGCTGTAAATCCCTAGCTGACTTTGTTGTATTTGGAGTTGAGCCCTTTCTCTCTCCCTCATTGTGATAGTCTTGACGTCAACTGCAGTAATCTTGAAAAAGTATTTTTTACCATTTTAGCAAGTTTCAGAACCAATTTTTTTTTAGCAGTCAAAATGTCATTCCTTTTAGAGCTGAATAGTGTTTCATTGTATACATTGTTACCTTAAGGCTTCCCAGATGGTGCAGTGGTAAAGAATCCACCTGCAATGCAGGAGACGTGGGTTCAAACCCTGGGTTGAGAAGATCCCCTATAGTAGGAAATGGCAAACCACTCCAGTATTTCTGCCTGGAAAATTTCATGGAAGAGGAGCCTGGCAGGCTATAGTCCATGGGGTCCAAAAGAATTGGATACTACTAAGCACACACACATTATATTAACTAAACAAAGAGTCACTAGACTGAGGCAGCCCTAATGCCATTGTAGGCTACATAAACAAAATCTGAGCCCGTAAATGCTTCAAGGTTTTGAAATTGAAACCTAAGACCAGCCAATCACAAACAGCTAACTAGGCTTTAAGCTATCACCAAATATTTTTTTTGCTTTGCTTCCACCTTTTCTCTATAAAAGTCTTCCCCAGCTGCTGTTGGTGGCTCACTCACTCCTAGCCACTTAAAATTTGATGTTGTCTGATTTGAATTGATTTTTGCTCAAATAAACCAAAAATTTTTCATGTTCCTTGATTTGTCTTTTAACAGTTCATACCACATTTCATTTATCCATTCACTCATTGATAGATATTTGCATCCTCTCCTCCTATGGCTCCTGTAAATAATACTGTCATGAACACGAGAGTAGCTGTGCAAGTCTCTGATTTCAGTTCTCTTAAGTGGAGTCCCAGAAGTGGAACTGTTGTATCATATGGTTATTATACATTTAATGTTTTTAAGAAACCAGCATATTCTTTTCCATAGAAGCTGCAGTATTTTACATTCCTGCTAGAAACATGAAGATTCCAATTTCTCCACATCCTTGCAAACTCTTGTTATTTTCTCCTTTTTTTTCTTTTTTTTTTTTTTTTTTTTTTTTTTTTTTTGGATAATAGCCACTCTAATGACCATGAAGTAGGATTTCATTGTGTTTTGATTTGCATTTCCCTAATGATTAGTGATGCCAAGCATCTTTTCATGTACTTATTGGCCATTTGCATATCTTCTTAGGAAAAATACCTATTCAAGTTTTTGCCCACTTTTAAATTGAGTTTTTTGTATTATTATTCTTGAATTGCACGAGTTCTTTAATGTATTCCAGATATCACTCCTTTAACAGATTGCAAGTATTTAAAGTGAAAGTGAAGTTGCTCAGTCGTGTCTGACTCTTAGTGACCCCATGGACTGCAGCCTACCAGGCTCCCCCGTTCCTGGGATTCTCCAGGCAAGAATACTGGAGTGGGTTGCCATTTCCTTCTCCAATGCATGAAAGTGAAAAGTGAAAGTGAAGTCACTCAGTCATGTCCAACTCTTCGGGGACCCCATGGACTGCAGCCTACCAGGCTCCTCCATGCATGGGATTCTCTAGGCAAGAATACTGGAGTGGGCTGCCATTGCCTTCTCAGACAAGTATTTAACAGGTTTGCAAATATTTTCTCCTATTATGTGGGTTGACTTTTCACTTTTTGATTGTGTCCTTTGTCACACAAAATACAGTTTTTGCATGTGTTCTAAAGTTTCCACAATAAACATGTAATATATTCAAAGTAGAGGGAAGAACTTTAAAAATTCTACCTGATGTTTAGTGATATGAATAAATACACATGTAATGTGCTAAATCACTTTAGTCATGTCCAGTTCTTTGCAACTCCATGGATTGCAGCCCATTGGCTCCTCCCTCCATGGGGATTCTTCAGGTAAGAATACTGGAGTGGGTTGCCATGCCCTCCTCCAGGATATATGTAATATGGTATTGCTATTGTTAATTAAAACATAAGAAATTCAGTTATAAATATAATCAGATGTCAATAACTTATTGCTATTTTTTTAATATATTGCTATTGTTCACTCAGTCGTGTCTGACTCTCTGTGATCCCATGGACTGCAGCAAGCCAGGTTTTATATATATAGGTAAAGATAGAGAGTTTTATATATATATATATATATATATATATAATTCTTCATGTTTAACTATATAATTATATAACTATATACCCAGTACAAAAAGATCAGGGGAAAAAACAACACATGATTTTGTTGTTTTCTCTGGATAGTGAGATTATGGGTGAGATTTGTATACTTTCTACTTTTCTGTGTTTTCCAACTCCCTATAATAAATATACATTACTTTTAACCATAGAGGAAGAAAAATGACATTTAAGAGGGGACAAAACATCTGGGCTCTCAAGCTCTCAAGTATCAAATAAACCTTCCCAAAGCACATGCATGCGTGCTAAGTCACTTCAGTCTTGTCCAATTCTTTGCAACCCTATGGGGTGTAGCCCACCGGGCTCCTCTGTCCATGAATTCTCCACGCAAGAATACTGGAGTGGGTTGCCATTTCTTACTCCAGGGGATCTTTCCGACCCAGGGATTGAACCCTCATCTCTTACATCTCTGGCATTGGCAGGCGGGTTCTTTACCACTAATGCCACCTGGGAAGCCCTTTCAAAAGCAAAGAGAAAAGCAAAAGTGGTTTTTGGTTCCTTGCTATTGTCCTTAAGATCCTGGTCCTCTGTTTGCAACTGGCAGCTGAATTCCCTTCTCTGGGCACTGGGAGCTGCAGGGGAGAAGAGCACTAAACAACGCTCTCCCTCAGAAGCCAGGCCTTAATACACATTTCCATTTCATGCTACCAAGGCCAAAAGAGGAGGGAATGCTTGCAAGAGGTGAAAGTTTACAGTTCTATTTCTGAAGAGAACTATGACTGAAAACTGCTACTGCCTTTACATAGAAGAGAACTTGCCGATGACAAACATTTTCTTTGACTGAGTTTTGCATCAGCGCACCTCAAAGTATGAAACTCAGCAAACACTTTCATATGCTAATTTCCAGAATGAAAGAGTAGAAATAAAGCACTGATCTTAAGAAAAGAACTGCAAAGGAGCAGGGTCTTAATTTATGATTTCACTACCTCCCCCACCCCTGCTTGGACACCAGCCAGAGCGTCTATCACTTACCTAAAGTGTGTGTACATATGTACTTTACTAAAGGATTCATCATGTGCTCTTTATTGAGTAATTAGGTGACTCTAGGTTTTTGGGCTCCAAAATCACTGCAGATGGTGACTGCAGCCATGAAATTAAAAGACTCATGCTCCTTGGAAGAAAAGCTATGATCAACCTAAAAAAAAAAAAAAAAAGCTATGACCAACAGCATATTAAAAAGCAAAGACATTACTTTACCAACAAAGGTCCATCTAGTCAAAGCTATGGTTTTTCCAGTGGTTAAGAAAGCTGAGTGCTGAATAATCAATGCTTTTGAACTGTGTGGTGTTGAAGAAGACTCTTGAGAATCCCTTGGACTGCAAGGAAATCCAACTAGTCAATCCTAAAGGAAATCAGTCCTGGGTGTTCATTGGAAGGACTGAGGCTGAAGCTGAAGCTCCAATACTTTGGCCACCTGATGCGAAGTACTGACTCATTTGAAAAGACCCTGATGCTGGGAAAGATTGAAGGCAGAAGAAGGGGACGACAGAGGATGAGATGGTGGGATGGCATCAGCAACTCAATGGACATGAGTTTGAGCAAGCTCCAGAAGTTGGTGATGGACAAGGAAGCCTGGCATGCTGCAGTCCATGGGGTCGCAAAGAGTTGGACACAGCTGAGAGACTGAACTGAACTGAACTGAGGCTATGGTCAACTACTGGACTGTAGGCGTCCTTGAACACACAGGCAGTGTTTTAAAACTAGGTGGCACAGGTTATGATCTTGAGGCCAGAGCAGCACCCACCTCAGTTATGGTCAGGTTGTGTGATCTTGGGAAAATCGATTCATTTTTCTGGCAGTTTCCAGAGAGGAGTCCAGAACCATGGTTCTGCCCAACACAAGTGCCCATGCACTTCTCTCACCCTGTCCAGGCCTCTGTGCTCAAAGCCACCTCCTTTCTGCCAACACTTTTATCTCAACCACCCCAGCCTGGCTTCATCCTTCCTGGCACCAGTGCTTAGTTGCTCAGTTGTGTCTTTGCAACCCATGGACTGTAGCCCACCAGGCTCCTTTATCCATGGAATTCTCCAGGCAAGAATACTGGCATGAGTAGTCATTCCCTTCTCCAGGGGATCTTCCCAACCCAGGGATCGAGCTCAGGTCTCCCACATTGCAGGCAGATTGTTTACATTTGAGCCAAATCCTGATACTATACTGCATGCTTATTTATTTATGTTCTGTCTGTCATTTGGAGTTCAAGTCCAATGGCAGGGCTTTATTGTGTTTCTACCAGCATCTAGCACAGAACTTGGCATACAGTAGGTCCTCAGGAAGTATTTATTGCATGATTTAATGAGTCAACAGTCAACAAAGCAGTCACTAAAGTAAATTAGCTTCTATCTCTTTCATGTTCTGAAGACAATGTAAGATTATTTTTGTGAACTTTATATCATTTTCAAATATTATTCATCTTTGCATGCCCCCAGTGTCCAACTCAGTACTTTGCATATAGATGGTGATTAATAAATCTGGTGGATGGATGAATAAAATAAGACATAATATACTTATAGTCAGTCAATTTCCACTCATCTGCAAAAATAAACAGGAGGCGAGCAACCAAATAATTTGAACCAGAAGCTAATCTGAAGATGATTCTGGTTGGCTGTGTGAGTGTCATATTGTTCACAGCTTGGTCTCCCAGTTGTCCTCTTAAGCCTGTGAGCCAGGGGCTACTCCAATCTCAGCATACCTGATGACTACCCTCCAGACAGTTCAAATCCCCTTTGCCATGAGTCCATGAATGTATTCATTTCCTGCTGCCTTTTTAATCCTGGCCTGGCCTGAGTTTCTCCATCCCATCCCTTCAGCTCAGATTTACAGGCCTTTTCTCAAAGCCAGAGGCATCCACAGGTGGCCAGAGCTGGGGTAGGCCCTGCAGACAGGCTGTAGCAGCACCTGGGGAAGGCTGGAAGGGGGACTCCAGCACAGTGCGTTCCCTTTAGCAGGACTGTGGCTTTTCCCCAGGACCTCAAAGGTCTCCTGCAGAGCAGCACACTTCTTGGAACCCTTTGCTTTCTTTTTCTCTGATATATTACAAGTGTGGCCAAGAGCTATCATTTATTTCTTGAGCCTGCTTTTGCCTTCTTCATGAATTATCTCATTTAAAGCTCAGAGCAGCTCTTGGAGATCCATAGGGATAGTCTGTCTCTTCTGATAGATGAGGATGTGAGCTTCAGAGAGGGTGAGATTCCCATCCACAGTCACACAGCTGGACAGTGACCCAGGATTTGCTTTCTCTGCCACTCTTGCCACTCATACATTATCTCAATAATCGGACATTATCTTTAAATGGATACTTGACCCAAATGCCCTGGATTCTTTAAGGAGGTTTTATTAGCACTTAGGAGCATATTTCCACTGAAGCAATCAGAAAAAAGTTTCAGGATATCAAAATCTGGTAGGAAATTAAACCACAGACTTACCACTTTGATTATATTTTGCTCAGGCCAATATTGTTAGCTTGTACATCCATCAGTAAATATTTATTAAGTGCCTACTCTGTGCACAACACTGTTTTAGGCACATGGGGGTGGGGTACAACAGTGAACAAAACCAATAAATATCCATCTACATGAATTTTACATTCTAGTTGAAGGACACAGAGAATATAGGTAATAGGTAGGGAAAATATAAAATAGGTTAGCTGGCAATACAAAATGTATGGTAAGGAAGGGGGTTGGCGAGCATGGGACTGGTGGGGGATATTCAAACAGGAACCCATGAGAAAGTGGTATTTAAGGAAAATATCTGAAAGAAGTAAAGGAGTAAGCCACAAACATATCAGCAAGAAGAGCAATCTAGATAGAGACAACTGCAGGCTCAAAAGTCCTGGGGTAGAAATGTGCCTGGAGTGTTGATGAAATAGCAATGAGGCCAGCGTGGCAAGGAAGAGTGAGAACAGGGTGAGTAGATGTGGAACAAGTTCTGAGAGGTTAAGAGCAGAAGGTTGATCATATTGGACAGGGCCCACAGAGAGTTCTCAGCATGTCCGTGAATGGGACTGGGAAAAGAATCACAGTTGCATCTTCACATCTAACAGGACACGCATGTCATCCTGCCAGAGACCACCCATGGTTGAGCATTCTTTATTCAGATTAGGCCAATAAAACCTTAATCCTAATGTGCCTTTCAAAAATTAACTTTTTGATATTCTTTAAAGTATTTTCATTATGTACTACAGTAATAATGAAGTGTGTCTATCACTGTCTCCCAGTTCTGTTATTTAATAATTTGATAACTCTTTTCCACTACAATTGGTGTTATGTTCTTCTAAAATTCCTATGTTAAAGCCCTAAGCCCCAGTATGACAGTATTTGGAGACAGAGCCTCTTGGGAGCTAATTAGGTCATGAGGATGGGGCCCTCATGGTGAAATTAGTACCTTTATTAGAAGAGGAAGAGAGAGAGATTTCAAAGGAAAGGCTATATGAAGACAAAGAGAGAAGGCAGCTATCAAAAACCCTGGAAGATTCTCTGACCATACTAGCATCCTGAACTCAGACTTCCATCTTCCAGAACAGTGAAAAATACATTTCTGTCATTTAAGCTGCCCATGGTATGTTGTTATAGCTCCACAATAAGACAATGATAGCTTGTTCAGTTTGAAATTCTGTTTATTTTGTTTTATGCATTTAAAAACACTCCAAGAATGGATCCATAAGCTTCACTGTGCTTCCAGAGGTTTCCAGGGCATCACAAAGTTTAAGAATCCCTGCCATAGGATCTTTTGAGTCATTACAAGAACATGGACTTTTATTCCAACTGGGAGAGGCAATCATTGGCGGGGTAAATGGAGATGTTACTTGAGATGACATATGTTTAAAGATCAGAGTGATTTCTGAGTTTAGAGTATTTTGTTGCTGTTGTTTAGTCGCTCAGTCATGTCCAACTCTTTGCGACCCTAGTGTCTACAGCATGCCAGGTTTCCCTGTCCTTCACTATATCCTGGAGTTTGCTCAAATTCATGTCCATTGAGTCGGTGATGCTATCTAACCATCTCATCCTCTGTCACCCACTTCTTTTGCCTTCAATCTTTCCTAGCATCAGAGTCATTTCCAATGAGTCAGTCCTTTGCATCAGGTGGCCAAAGTATTGGAGCTTCAGCTTCAGCAACAGTCCTTCCAATGAATATTCAGGGTTGATTTTCTTTAGGATTGACTGGTTTGATCTTGCAGTCCAAGGGACTTTCAAGAGTCTTCTCCAATACTGCAATTCAAAAGCATCAATTCAATTGTCAATTCAATTTGAATTGCCAGAGTGGTGAGTATATTTGGGGCAAATATATATGATCTCCTACCAAGGAGACCAATTAGCAAGCTACTGCAATAATCCAAGCAAGAGATGATGATGGCTTAGGTTAGGGTGGTAATTTTTATGTTTTTTCCCAGGTCAAACAATAACTACTTAATGAGAGGCTGACAAGGCCAAGAGTGAGAAATCACCAAGGCGTTAAAGCCTACAGAGATCATTGAGAGGTGACTATAGAGTGTAGCCAGGAAAGAGACAGCAATTATAGCAGAGAAGCTGGGTACTTATTTCTATAAACAGCAATCCTTTCATCATTAAAACATTATAAAAAACCATTTATGTGACAGCCTAATGCAGACAAGTGAGACAGTAGTATTAGCAGTAATTAATCCCAGTTAAATCCAGTCAGAGTACCTGGGAACACCCTGCTCTCAACTCCCCACCCCTCTCCTCTTCCTCCCTAAAGCTCCCATCATTTGAGGTCAGCTCTTCCTGATAAGATCAGGCTCTTTCAAAACCAATTCAACAGGCAAAAAACATTAGCACCCTCAGCTAGGGACCCAAAGATGGAGATGGACTTCAAAAGAACCAGACTCCAAGTGGGAAGTGAGGCACACACTCACAATCTGCAAAATAGCTTCAGCAGGAACTATTTCGGGAGTAAACACCAAGCAGACAAGAAGGATTCCAAGAGCTTGGGGGAGGGACAAAGAGCTATTGGGTAGGGGGACCTGGGATGCTTCACTGTCGGAAGGGGCTTTGCCTGACCCTGGAATGATGAACCGTTTGGGAGCTTCCTTCAAACGAGGAAGATATCTTAGTCATCTTTATAATTCCCATGTCTGGTTTACACCTATTGTCCAGTGGAGGGCATGGAAGAGAGTAGACCCTCAAGGTAGGGGTCACAAGTAAGCAAAGACAGTGAAGAAGGGACACGGGGACATTCAGATGACCAGGCTACTACACAGTTTATGTCAGGGTCAGCCAACTGCAGACTGTGGACAAAGTCCAACCTGCTGCCTGTTGTACAGCCTTAAAGCTAAGAATGGGTTTACATTTTTCAAGCGTTGAAAAAAAAAGAAGATATATCTCAATTGTTCTAGTTTTAATATTGAAATTCAGATTCAGCGTCCATAAAGTTTTGTTGGAACACCGCCATGCCCATTCATTTATAATTGTCTGCAGTTGCTTTGGTGTGACAAGGGCAGAAGTGAG
>NW_011495032.1:4602636-4604272 GCF_000754665.1 Bison bison bison
TGTGACAGGGACCATCTGGCCCACAAAACCTGAAATACTTACAATCTGGCCTTTGATGGAAAGTTTGCCAAACCCTGGTGTGCATGAATGACTTGGCCCAGAATTATGCAGTGCACAACCTATGACACCAGACAGGCAGCCCTGGCCTGAGATCTTAGTCCCCGCTCTGGGTTGGTTTCCACCTTGTGTACCCCTTACTTAGGCCAACACTTTACCACTCTGCTCCACTCATGTGCCTTCTTGAACATCAGGGATTGTGCACATACTGATGAGACTGCTGGGAAGTCTCCTAGCAGGTAATCACATGCGAGGATCCCCTCTTATCCTTCAGGACTCTGTTCAGATGACTTCTCCACAGAGAAGCTTTCCTTCACCATTCACTTAAGGGCCTGACTTCTCTTCTTCCCACCATTAATTGCTCTCTGAAATGGCCTGTGTGTGGATTTGTAAACTTGCTTATATTCATCTTCCCCATTAGAATACAAGCACCGGAGAGGGAACCTTGGATCTTGTCACTGCTGTATCTCCAGCCCTGGAACCACCCACGTAACAAGAGCTCAACAAATGTGTCTCAAATGAATTAAGAATGTTATGCTAATAGAATCAATGGACATGACTTTCAGCAAACTCAGGGAAATAGTAAAGGACAGGCAAGCCTGGCATGCTGCAGTTCATGGGGTCGCAGAGTTGCACACAACATAGTGACTGAACAACAGCAACAATACTGACAGAAATCTTTAAAATACCCAGGGACAGAAGACTCTATGATGTTATTCTATTTTTTAAATGTCCTAAGCTGGAATCCAGAATGGAGAGCTCCAGCTTTAAATTATATTTTATTTATAAAATAACAGCTACTGAGGAAATTGCCCATTTCATCATTCTATGTCCATTTCATAAAATGTTGTGTGAGAAAGACCTTACAAAATTTAATGCCAAGAAAACTAAAATGTTGACACTCCTTACCAACACCTACTCTTGCTGACTATAAGACTAAGAGAGTCGTCACATTTCTCTTTCTGACTTGGCTTCCAGGAAGCTGATATGTTATTCTATTTTTATATATGCTTGAAATCTTTCTCAAGAAAAAATGGAAAAAAAATTCTTCCTACAGCCAACTGACCACTCAGGTGTAAAAGCAAAATGAAAACATTTTAAGCAAAAAGCAAACAAAAGCCATGGGGAAACACCAGGGCAAATCACAAGACTCGTGTCATTCCTGTTTTGCTGTGTCTTCTGCCAAAACTGGGGATTGGGTGTAAGAAATAAAGACCATCTCATAGAAAAACATCACACACCCAGGACTCTTTCAGTTGCAAGTGTCAAAATCTAACCCCAATGTTCATCGCAGCACTGTTTATAATAGCCAAGACATGGAAGCAACCTAGATGTCCATCAGCAGATGAATGGATAAGAAAGCTGTGGTACATATACACAATGGAGTATTACTCAGCCATTAAAAAGAATACATTTGAATCAGTTCTAATGAGGTGGATGAAACTGGAGCCTATTATACAGAGTGAAGTAAGCCAGAAGGAAAAACATAAATACAGTATACTAACGCATATATATGGAATTTAGAAAGATGGTAACAATAACCCGGTGTACGAGACAGCAAAAGAGACACTGATGTATA
>NW_011495032.1:4604550-4610830 GCF_000754665.1 Bison bison bison
TTTGATATTTGGCAAAACTAATACAATTATGTAAAGTTTAAAAATAAAATAAAATTAGAAAAAAAAAATCTAAATTCAGACTCATTTAAGAAAAACAAAACAGAATGCATGGCTCACAAAGCTGAAAAGTTCGAGGGGCATTCTCCCTTCAGGCACAGTGGGATTTAGGGATCAAATGGCTGTCTCTGAACCACAGCCTCTCTCAGAGCTGCTTGGCAGGTCTTACTTCACTCCCAGAAAAGGCTCTTTGCATGGCTGCAGTATCTCAGAATCCTAAAGGGAAGGACGATATAATTCATTCCCGCGAAGACTGTCAGGAAGCTATGGTGACTCTGATTGGCCCAGCCTGAGTCACATGCCCTTGGGGAGCCAATCACTGGGGCCAAGAAGCTGGCGTCCTCTGGCCAACCTGGACAACTAGGGTAGAGCGGTGGCCATAGTCTTCTCAATCCAAACCATCAACCAAGCAGGAATACTGTGGAAGAGGAGAAGGAAAGTGAAAGTGAAAGAAAGTAAAGTCGCTCAGTCGTGTCCGACTCTTTGCGAGTCCATGGACTGTAGCCTACCAGGCTTCTCTGTCCATGGGATTTTCCAGGCAGGAGTACTGGAGTGGGTTGCCATTTCCTTCTCCAGGGGATCTTCCCAACCCAGGGATCGAACCCGAGTCTCCCGCATTGCAGGCAGACGCTTTACCCTCTGAGCCACCAGGTAAGCCCCTAGAGGAGAAGGAGGATTCCCACAAAGAAAGAGATGTTGAACAACACACAGGGCACATGGAATGGGGCTTAGTGCTCGGACCTCTCTTCCACACTAGACTGTAGAGGGACTGAAGTCAGGAAACTGACTCTGTGGGGTAGAATCTGGCAGATAGGCACCCAGCCAAAGATCGTGGCACTCAGGAGCTGTCCTTTCTGTCGGTCTTGAATGTTATTATAACATTTAAGGTAAGAAACAAGGCCACTGACTATACCACTCAGAACCAAGAAAAAAGTTCAGAACTGGGGATGAAATCAATACCAGGAGTCCTGCATGCGAGGCAAGAGCTTTGATGCAGGGTCAGCCCCAGAGCCCAGGGACTGTCCAAATTCAAGGCTGCATCGGCACTGAAGGAAACAACAGATGGGGTGACTGGTATCAGCACCATCTCACCTGCCTGGGTCCAGGCCCTGGAAGCCAGCCACCAGGCAACCTCAGTACATTTTGCACCGTGTCCCTGGGGACATCCGAGGTGGCAGGGACAGGAGCTTTATGTAGATGTGTGCAGTCAGGAAGGATATCAGGAATCTTCACACAGGAAAGAGAACGAGAGAGATGCAATAAAAAAAGGAACTGGGGCTCACATTAGCCCTGTTCTGCCTCCCCTCTCATGTTAGTTTCCCCCTCTTCCATCCAAGAGGCCCACAGTTTTCTCACCTGCAGAAAAGGTAGAGTAGCAGCATGTGCTTCATGGGGTGATTGAGTGGAGTGAAAGACAGTTGATGCAATGCAGTTAGCGCTGCACCTGACACAGAGTCGGCATTATTTTTCAATATTTATAGTCATGGTGATACTAGATGTGCACTGGGGGTGAATGAATGAAGGAACAGATGAATTCTTCCAGGTAGCTATGTGGCTCCCTTCAAAATGACATATCCCCCTGACTTATACAAAGACGAGTTCCTTTCATTATTTTTCTAGTTAACTGGAAAAAAAAAATCCAATTTGAGCAAACTCTCCATCCACCGCTTGTTTCATCCTGTGCAAATGGCTTCCTTAATTAAAAGATCTTAATCACAGCCCAGCTTTTCCCATAGAGCTTTCCAAGAGGAGGCACGCTTTGCCAGGGTGGGTCCTGCAAAACATCGGAGGGAGGGTGTCACCTGCCTCTGCAGGCACCTTGGGAACTCCCAGCACTGGGCTCCCTCTCCCCCAGTCTCAATCTCCACCCCTACCTGGCATCAGTCGACTCCTCCCTCTTCTTAACAATCTTCATTCTCTTTGAGACTCTCTGTCTTCTTCACCGTTCCTCTACCTAGGCCTATCCTGGTCAGTAGGTCATCCTGACCTCTGTGTTCCCTCCTTATTTCCCTCTTTCAGTAGATTCTTCATGTTGAGGCTGGTGGCAGGTGCTGCTTTCACAGCCTTTGGACTTGATTACTATGGAAACTCCTTGAGAAACCAACACATTGCTCACTTGATGATGCATCCTTGAATAATTTCCGCCTAGGGGCCTTTCCTCTGGTCCCTCCTTACATCTTGCTCAGACCCAAGCCTTTTCTATTTCCTCCTTCAAGATACAGATGTACAGTCTCAAATTTCCCTTCTCCAAGATTTGATTGTGGTCATAACAATAACAACAACAACAAACAACAATGATGATGACAATGATTTCTAAGTCCTCCCATCTTGCATAGAATGCCATCCAACCTCCAGCTTCTGAGGCTATCACTTGCATGGTACATTGAGCCCCAGCTGACCCATGACTGTGCAGCAATCCTTAGGGAGCCCCCACCACCATGAATCTGTCCATATCTGTCCTTATCTGCCCTCCCTGCAAGTAGTCAGGCGAACACTAGCCAAAATGGGGTTGGCTTTCCATGGAGTCATATTTGAACAGTCTATGACAGCTTCACTTGACTGTGAAGTTTTGCTTTAGGCCAAAGTTGTGGCCTGAACATAGTTTATAAAAAGAGATGGTTTGGTCCAGATGTCCAAGAGAATGTGGATTGCGGGTAACCTGAGGCAAGGATTAAAGCTAAAGTCACGGTACTGGTTGTTGAGCTCTGGGCACTGAGCAGGTGGAAGGACCCTCGTTTCCAGGAAGGCCAGTGGGACCTGGAGATCCTCTTCTAGACAGATATGAATGGTGGATGGGCCACCAGGGAATGTGAGTCAGGAGGAGTAGGGAAGGAAAATACAATATTTTCAACTTAAAAAAGACCATAGAGATCTCCTATTCTGGAATTTTTCACGTAGTTTTTGAGCCTCAGAAACTTCTTCAAAGAAAATACTTTGCAAAAACCCCAAACAGATGTTCTCTAATTTACTTCATCCTCTAGTTCAGAAAGGCCTTGTCTTGCTTATAGAAATCATCATTTTATAGGTCAGAGATGGTGGAATAGGGGCAATTTCATGTGACTCAAAGGAGAAGGCAACAGCACCCCACTCCAGTACTGTTGCCTGGAAAATCCCATGGACGGAGGAGCCTGGTAGGCGGCAGTCTATGGGGTCGCACAGAGTCGGACACGACTGAAGCGACTTAGCAGCAGCAGCAGCATGTGATTCAAACTAGTAGAGATGCTTCAGGATACATTTTTATCAATTTCTACCAGCACTGGCAGCCTCACCACTCACTTTAAGGAACCACAAAGTCTACACTGGGTTCACTGTCCTTTTCCTTCTGTGAATGTCAAACAAACTTGCAGCCTTGGTTCGGATGGTGGTTTTGCAGTAATTACCAGAACACGATAGAAGGATAAACACAGGCTACACTGTGGAACATGAGCAGGTGTGTTGAGAATCCACATTGTCCCAGAGACAAACAGGGAAAATGTGTGTATTCCTGCTGCTGTCATTTCTTTCCCACCTGCAACTATATTTAGAGAGAGCTGTTGTTAATAATTTGATACATTTCCTTCCAATCTTTTTTTCAAAAATAAATAGAAATACAGTGATAATATAAGTAAATGTATTTTTAACAAAATTAGAGTCACATATACCTATGGGGTTGGTGATGGACAGGGAGGCCTGGCGTGCTGCAATTCATGGGGTCGCAAAGAGTCAGACATGACTGAGTGACTGAACTGACTGACTGACTGACTGACTGATACCTATTGATTATAAATTTTTTTTCACTCAATAGTACATTGTGACTGGTGTGGGTTGCCACGCCCTCCTCTAGGCGATGTTCCTAACCCAGAGATCAAACCTGCATTTCTTGTCTCTTGCATTGGCAGGCGGGTTCTTTACAAGTAGCGCCACCTGGAAAGCCCCATATTGTGACTATGTGTTTATATCAGCAAATATACCTCTAACATCAATACTCTCAATTACTGTGCAATGATACATTGTACAGTATAAGTAATAAACTATTTAGCCATATGCTAATTGATGTACATTAAGGCTTTTTTCCCCTTTTTGTTATAAACATCATGTTGATAAAAAGTCCTTATATACATATCTCTGCTTATTTGCCCAATTATTTCTTTATAAAAGTGGAATTGTTGATCCAAAGCACTATACACTTGTGTGGACACTGTTGGTTAGCTGACCAAACCCCCATGCACAGTCCCTATTCCTAGTCACACTGTATACTCACTATGGCTTTTATTTTCTGTATCTGATGACATCTGGGGTCTTGCTGACTTTGGAAAGACTGCCCTCCTCTTTCAGGGTTCAGTTCAGTCACTCAGTTGTGTCCAACTCTTTGCAACCCCATGAACTGCAGCATATTGGGCTTCCCTGTCCATCACTGCCGGAGCTTACTCAAATTCATGTCCATCAAGTTGGTGATCCCATCCAACCATCTCATCCTGTGTCACCCCCTTTTCCTCCTGCCCTCAATCTTTCCCAGCATCAGGGTCTTTTCCAATGAATCAGTTCTTCACATCAAGTGGCCAAAATATTGGAGTTTCAGCTTCAGCATCAGTCCTTCCAATGAATATTCAGGACTGATTTCCTTTAGGATTGACTGGTTGGATCTCTTTGCAGTCCAAGAGATTCTCAAGAGTCTTCTACAAACCACAGTTCAAAAGCATCAATTCTTCAGCCCTCAGCTTTCTTTATAGTCCAACTCTCACATCCATTAGCTACTTCTTAATGATAGTAAAGGATTCACCTGCAAGGGCAATTTTTAAATAGGAACCAACCCACCCAGAGCTCACACTCCACCACCTCCTTTGTTGGGCTTTCTCACTCGGAGTCCCTTTCCACCTATCTTAATACCTGAAGTCCAGGTACCAGGCAACCTGGGACAGACCCTGGGTCACAGAGCCCACTGAGCTTATTCAAATGCTGATCTAAGCTGCTGACCTGGCCTCAGCCATTCCTTCCCGTGCAGATTATAGTCATACTCACATGTGCCCCTTTGTCACCCTGCCTCCTGACTGACCCTTGTTCTTCCCCATGTAGCCTGTCCCTTTCTCTTAGGGACTATGATTTAGTCTTTCCAATGACAATCATCTCCTGATCCTGTTGACCTTAATTTTCTCTTAATATGTGCATGTGCGCTCAGTCATGTCAGCTGAGCCTATGAACTGTAGCCCACCAGGCTCCTCTGTCCATGGCATTCTCCAGGCAAGAATACTGGAGTGGGTTGCCATGCCCTCCTCCAGGGGGATATTCCCAACCCAGGGATCAAACCCAGGTCTCCTGCATCTCTTGCATTGGCAGGCGGGTTCTTTACCACTGAGCCACCTGGGAAGTCCTTCTATTAATACACTACATTTTAAAACACATGGGCAGGAGCATGAAGCACAGGCCTGTCCACCTCTGTTTCTTTTGTGGCCTGTGAGGAGCCTGCAGACAGAAAGTGCTTAGGCCTGGCAAGCTGCATATTTCAGAGTGACTCTTCTGTGGTAACAAGGGGATAGCTTGGGCCCAGCATTGACCTCTAACAGAACAGACATCAGTAGCCCCATGCCCACCACCTTCTCTGGTTACATCTCCATCTGCCGCTCCCTCAAAGGGAAGGTGGATGATCTGAATGATACCCTTTCCTGCCACATCTTGCCAGCTGGCTTTCCAAACACAGGTACGAAATCCAGGTGGGCAGGCTTCTTGAACCTGTACCTTGATGTAGTTCCAAATGCATGGCTTAGCTATATGGGCATGGACAGAAGTCAGAATGTGAAGGGAGCAAAAAGAATGTATTAGACCAAACAAGTTGGTGCTGTTGGAAACAGGGCAGAAAAAATTTTAAATCACAGATGTTGGAGTTAAACAACCTGAATTTAAATCCATTTATGTTATTTGTGACCTTTGGAAAATTTCTTAGACTCACTGAAGGTCAATTCCTTCGTCTCTAAAGTGGAAGAAAAATAACCTATCTTAAAAGATTGTTATTAGATTCAAATGAAATCATACATATAAAGCACTCTATTAGTTAGAATTCTTTTAGTTGCAAATAACATAAATTAAGCCCTTCCCAAAAAAGCATATTAATTAATCACATAACCCGCTGCTGCTGCTGCTGCTGCTGCTAAGTCGCTTCAGTCGTGTCCGACTCTGTGCAACCCCATGGACTGCAGCCTACCAGGCTTTTCTGTCCATGGGATTCTCCAGGCAAGAACACTGGAGTGGG
>NW_011495032.1:4610930-4615376 GCF_000754665.1 Bison bison bison
GGCAAGAACACTGGAGTGGGTTGCCATTTCCTTCTCCAATGCATGAAAGTGAAAAGTGAAAGTGAAGTCGCTCAGTCGTGTCTGACTCTTAGCGACCCCATGGACTGCAGCCTACCAGGTTCCTCCATCCATGGGATTTTCCCGGCAACAGTACTGGAGTGGGGTGCCATTGCCTTCTCCCATCACATAACCTAGAAGTCCAGAATTGTTAGTTTCAGGCAGCATTGGATCCAGGGTCTCTAAAGGCATGACTGGGGCTCAGACTTTCTCTCTGCTGCCCTTGACTTACAGTCCTTTGCAGAGAGACTTTCTTCATGTAGTGCCTAACTGGCCTTTGGAGACCAACAAGACTTCATCATCCCTATTGCTTGTGATCCCAGAAGAGAAAGGATGATTTACCTACCTGGGTTTCAGTAGGAATCCTGGGACGTTCTCCGATTGGTCCAGCTTGACCCATGTGTCAGCCATCAATCAATCAACTCTGTGGTGAAGACCAGCCATGTGCCTGGCCCAGGTGGGAATCAGGGGAGTAACACCAGAAGTGGACTGAGTGGTTGCATAAAAGTGGGGATGCTGAGGCCAACAGCCCTTGTCCATTACATGTTTTGCAGAAATTGAAGCTGAGTTTACAAAGTGACACCCTTTGGGGGAACTCTGGCCTGTAGACATGTTCTGTGTGACTCACACAGAGTTGTCAGCACTGGATATTAACTGACCACATTAAATATTTCTGTGGGAAGTATAAATCGTCACAACTCTCATGAAGGGCAATGCAGCAATAACTGTCTAAATTAAAATGTATACGCTTTTGACCCAGCAATTCCACTTCTAGGAATTTACCCTACGATTCATTCACACACATATAGTTCTGGGAAATAACTACGTAGAAAGTTGTGAGTACAGTTTATAAGAGCAAAAGCCTGGAAACCACCTAAATGCCCATCAACAGAGGATGAGTTGAAGGAAGCATGATAGACTGGTTCAAAGGAATTTTAAAAACAAGAAAACCTGGAAAAAAATATCCTGATGAACTGATATGGACCGACTTGCAAAATAATTTGTTGAGTGAAAAAACAAAGTTCAGCACAGGGCATATAGCATGATATGGCATGGCCCTGTTTTTAAAGAACTGAGGAACTCTGTGTATGTGAGTGTATGTGCTTGTGTGTGTGTGTGTTTGCTTTCATGTACTGGGAAGGATTCAGGAGAAACTGGTAACACTGGTTATCTGTGGGGGGAGAGAGCTGAAGGGGTAGGTCTGGAGGATAAAGTGAAAGGTCAGCTTTTCACTGAATATTGTAGTATTTGATTAGCTCCTACTTACATTATGTTTTTGAATCATGTGAATATATTACCTATTTTAAAATAAAGTAGAAAACATTATTATCCAAATAAGATAATGTTTAGTACCTTGTGTGGTCAAGGTTTATATCTGGAGTTCATACGCAGCTGGAATCTCAAAGGAAAAGATCTCAACACATTTATCTGTTCGGCTTTTTCTCCACATCGCTAACCACCTAGGTGTTTAAGAAACACAGGATGGTTTCTGTGGGATGAAGTGAATCAGGGAAGGCTTCCTGACAGAAATTTCCAACAGGCTCTTGAAAGATGAATAAGTGCTGAGAGTGTACAGAAGGAGGTGGGGTTTCCAGGCAAAGGGAACAGCATGTGACTAAAGCCTCCGCATTGGCAGAAAACATTGAGGGGGCCAGGCCAAATTCCAAGAAGCTGGAGGAAGATGTGTGCTAGGAGGGGCAAGACTTGAGAGGTCAGCTGGGTCAGGTCACCGCGAAGCACCCAGGCTCCACCCCATAGGCGACGCGACGTCGTCAATGTCCCGTGTCACAGTGTTCCTGTGTCAGCAGGGAGGAAGGGAACCAGGCCTGGCCAAACCACAGCCCTGGCAGCTAATGAAAAGGCCCAACACCCAGGGACCAAAAACGCCCCCTCTTTGGTGGCTTTATCTTCATCACAGACTGCGTTTGCGGCCTTCCAGTTATAGCATTCTGCCTTCAAAAGGAAGAAGCCAATTACCCCTGCCCCTTGCAGCTGGCTGCATGTAACCCTCCTCCTGCCAAGCCCCTGTCTGCAGCCAGTGGAGCACGGTGTCTCCCAGGGCAGAGCCACCCCAGCCCATCCCTTCCTGTTTGCCACCCACAGCATCTCCTGTTTCTGGAAGGCACCAAATTTTGTAGCAAAGTTGGAAAGAAACCAGCTGTCCTGGAGCCTCACCCTTGGGCCCCAAGGCTGTCCTTGCCCTCCTCCACCTCTCTTCCCAGACCTCTCTTCTCGCAGATTCTGTCTACTCTTCCCTTCATATCTAGTCCCAGACATGAATTACCCTTGACTGCAAGGGAGACTGGGACAGCCAGATGCCCTGTCTGCCCTGCTGTCCCACCAAGGGACCAGGAACTAAAAACTCTTGTGAGAGGTGCTCTGTCCAGGGAGAATGTGCTGAGAAGGGGTGGCAGGTGGAGGGAGTGGGGATTCAGAAAAGGCCTCAGGACCCCTGCAAGCCCACCTCCCACACTGACTTCTGCTCAGGCACTGAGCAAGTCCAGCCTGAAGCTGGAGATTTTCATGTTCTACAAGTTCAATCTGAAAGAAAGACTTAACAAAATACTTTCTCACTTTTAGAAAATTACATATGTAGTTCATAGTTCTTATTGATTGTTTTTTAAATCAGAATCTAGAAGTAAGCAAAAGAGAGAAGGGGAATATAAAACAACTTGTGAACCCACTATCCTAAGACATTGATATTTATTGTTGTCTTTCAGTCACACAGTTGTGTCTGACTTTTTGCAACCCCATGAACTACAGCACGCTAGGCCTCCCTGTCCCTCACCATCTCCTGAAGTTTGCCCAAGTTCATGTCTATTGCATCAGTGATGCCATCCAGCCATCTCATCCTCTGATGCCCTCTGCTCCTTCTGCCTTCAATCTTCCCCAGCATCAGGGACTTTTCCAAGGAGTCAGCTGTTCACATCAGATGACCAAAACACTAGAGTTTCAGCTTCAGCATCAGTTCTTCCAACGAGTATTCAGGGTTGATTTCCCTTAAGATTGACTGGTTTTATCTCCTTGCTGTCCAAGGTACTCTCAAGAGTCTTCTCCAGCACCACAGTTCAAAGGCATCAATTCTTCAGCGCTCTGCCTTCTTTATGGTCCAGCTTTCACAGCTGTACATGACCACTGGGAAGACCACAACCTTGACTATATGGTCCTTTGTTGGCAGAGGAATGTTTCTGCTTTACAACACACTGTCTAGATTTTTCATAGCTTTCATGCCAAGACGCAAGCGTCTTCTGACTTCGTGGCTGCAGTCACCATCCGCAGTGATTTTAGAGCCTGAGAAGTGGAAATCTGTCACTCCCTTCACCTTTCCCCTTCTATTTGCCATGAGGTAATAGGGCCAGATGCCATGATCTTAGGTTTTTTAATATTTAGCTTTAAGCTGGCTCTTTCATTCTCCTCCTTCACCCTCATCAAGAGGCTCTTTAGTTCCTCTTCACTTTCTGCCATTAGAGTGGTATCATCCACATATCTGAAGTTGTTGATGTTTCTCCCGCCTATTTTGATTCCAGCTTGCAACTCATCCAGTCTGGCATTTCTCATGATGTGCTCAGTGTATAGGTTAAATAAACAGGGTGACAGCAGACAGCCCTGACATATTCCCTTTTCAATCTTGAACCAATCAGTTTGATATTTATTTTTTGGGAATAAATCCCTAAGTTGCTTTGTTTTGTTTTTCAAAAAATAGAATCATATGATGTATTCTCCTTTATAACCTGATTTTCCACTTACCAAATCCTAACCATCTTTCTACAATAGTAGATATTCTTCTGCAACATTGTCTTTAATTAGCTTCCCAGGACCCCACTGTTTAGACGCACCACAGTGTGACCAGCAGCCCCCGTCATGATTTTATCCCATGTTTTTGCACTTAAAATCAGTGCTCCACGGAATATTTGTATCTATGTTACCTTTTATGCTTGCTCAGGTATTTCCTCTATGATCAACTTCTGGAAGGAAAATTTCTGAAGGAAGGGCTTCTGCTCTTTTAGGCATTTGAGTTCTCCTGCCAAATGATAGAAATAAAGTTTATGGACAGAATTAAATCCCATCCCAGAAGCTTGTCAAAGGTATGGGTCCCCTGGATTGACCACACTTACCCTGTGGATTGGGAGGTGACCAGAGCCAGCAGAGCAGCCTCAAGGAAGGACAGAGAGCCACAGGGAACACATAAATTAAAAAAAAAATTATTGGAATATAATTGTTTTACAACATTGTATTAGTTTCTGCTGCACACCATCGTGAATGAGCCATGTGCATGTTAAGTCACTCAGTCCTGTCCAACTCTTTGCAACCCTAGGGACTGTTGCCTGCCAGGCTCCTCTGTCCATGGGATTCTCCAGGCAAGAATACTGGAGTGGGTTGCCATGCCCT
>NW_011495032.1:4615503-4622539 GCF_000754665.1 Bison bison bison
CTCCCTCCCCCCCTCCCATTCTACCCTACTAGGTTATCACAGAGCACTGAACTGAGCTCCCTAGAGCACAAGAATGAAGCCATATCAGGAACCTAGCCCATTAGACCAATAGCTTCATTTTCACCATGGTGATGCTTATGTGCTAAAGCGCTGCTTCAATCCTCATAAGTCCCCAAGGAGGTAGAACCTCTGTTTCCAGTTGAGGAAACTGAGGCTCAGATGAGTTTGAATATCTGCTCAGTGTCATGAAGCTGGCAAGAGAAATGCCAGATCCGCAGGAAGCCATCTGGTCCTGCCACATTCTGAAAAGAGGAGGGTGCTGACTGCAATACAGCCCTCCCCTTATCCCCTACCTACAACTCCCCAGGTCACTGGCATAAACACAGGCCACTCAGAGTCAGGGGCAAGTTCCCAGGTGACTTCCTTACAGCAGCTCTCTGGGAAAAGCTGGCTTGAAGGTCTGGAATTCAAATTCAAACCATTTTAACGTGCAGTTGGTGGTGAGAGTGCAGACATTTGGGTCCTTAGACTCATAGATCTCTATCAAGTGCCTGATACATGCCTCAGTCCCCAGCTAGAAACAATGGCAGATGAAGAAGGGTTTTCACACTCAGGTTTCCAACAGAGGCTGGGAGGTCATGAGCTGTGTGGGCTGCTCCTCTCGCTCTTGGACAAGAATCAGTGTCGGTTTTGATATTATGATTGCCATCTGCTGTGCTGTGCTATGCTCAGTTGTGTCCGATTTTTTTCAACCCCATGGACTGTAGCCCACCAGGCTCCTCTGTCCATGGAATTCTCCAGGCAAGAATATTGGAGCAAGTTGCCATTTTCTTCTCCAGGGGATCTTCCCAACCCAGGGATCGAACCCATGTCTCTTGCATCTCCTGCATTTCACGTGGATTCTTTAGCACTGAGCCACCAGAATGATTGGAACCAACTAAATAAACAACAGTATCTAAGAAGCCCACGTCAGTTTTTCCCTGCCCTTCTCATGCTTTCCCCTGTCCTTCTCACCTTAAGAATCCGATCCCGATGTAGAAACATAGCCTCTATTGTTGAAAGGTTGTTCCACTTGAGATGTAGCTTCCAGTTACAGGCAGATATCCATGGGCAGACTCTGCCTAGGAGAAATATTCTTGTCACATAAGAATCCCTCTATTAATCAAAAATCACATTATGGCTTCGAGAATGAAGTTTCCTTTACTACTCTTTAATAATAAGCCCGAGATAAGATAAAATTGGTAATTGCACGTTCTCTTCTAATGGGAGATAATACAAAAGTGGTATAGAAATTTGGCTTAAAGGAGTATATTCACTTGGCTAATAGGCTTCCATTATGTGTCCTTTACTTATTCATTCATTACGATTTTGCCACATATGGGAAACTTTAATTGGAAGTTACTTATTACACTGTTCCTAAATGTTAGCAGCAGAGGAAAGTTTTCGATAATCAAAGAAGGTTGAAGGCAAAAGAAGCCCAGGATTTTCTAGACAGTGAATCCAGTAAAAGTAGATCACTCGTACCAAGCACGGGTGAGAGCCTTCTCCTCAAATGCCCTTCAAATCAGAGATTAAGGACCAGCTTCATGTTGACAAAGCTCAGATATTTTTCAGTGACAGTACAATAAATGGATTCTAAATCATATATTGACATGTGCATTTTGTTTCATTTATTACCCATATTTCAGAAGGCAGCTGTCCCTCAGCTACAGTCCACAGTCAAGAGAGAACAATCAGATGCAAGGAAATCCTATAGGTTTGTTTTGTGTGATTTTTACCAGCCTACACGTTATGCCTTAATTACTGGCCATTAATCCCTATTAATCAATTAAATCATATTTACATTTCTGGCACCAGCATGATGAACTCAAGTAGCACTATTACAAGGGAATATTCCTGATCGAGAGGCAAAGCCCTACAAATACCTAGCATAACTTGTGTAACTGAAGTAGGAAGTGCAGTTCACCAAGCATTCTGTGGTTCCCATCAGTTCCAGCTGGGGTTGGGTCCTTCCCTGGGTCATATCTCACTGGTATGGACTCAGCACCAGGGGGTGTCTGTATCCAGAGAGCTTTGTGAATGGTGTTTTCCTGGGCCTCGCTTACATTGCAAAACAGAAGAGTTGAAGCAGATTTGTTTGTTCAAATTGTTCTTTAGCTTTGATTGTTAACCATAAAATAAGGATATGTTCATTTGCATTTGGAAGTATCTATGAGCCATACTCAATCTAGATCTACAAGGAAGGCTGGCAGACATTTACCATCACCATCTTGGAGATGCCAGAGCCAGAGGATTCTGCTCATCCCCAGCACCACCCAGCTAGTAAGTGGTAGATCTTGTCAGGAGCCCAATCTTCTGACCCCTCCTCCCTTACCCCAAAGCTGCCAACCACTTCAGAGGGACCCAGGTGGAAAGCCCTCGCTAAAGAGCAGATGATCCACTTTGGGCTAAATGGAAATTTGTAAATCAACTCCTCCCTTCAGATCTGGCATGTAACATTTATAGAACTTGGATCCTTCCTCAGAGAAGAGTCTTGTGAAAAATACTTTCTGTAGTTAAGCTTGTGTCTAAGCTCTCCCTTCCCTTACAGGTCTCTTTAATGAAACCTCAGGAGATTGATAAAATGAGATGGTAACTGCCCCAGTATACATTTTTATGGTGGCTCCTCCATCTCTCTTTCCCAAATCACCACCCTTAATTAAAAATACATGAGGACAGCACCTAGCCTTAGCACTGACAGGTGAAAAACCACACCAAATTAGAAAAAGCATCCCAGTGCAGGTCAACAAAGCATGATTCCTAGGAGCTTGTGAGGGGGAATCTAACATAAAGCAAACTTAAGGGACTTCTCTGGTGGTCCAGGGGTTGGGAATTCTCCTTCCAATACAGGGGATATGGGTTCGACCCCTGTCCTGGGAATATCCCACATGCCACAGAGCAACTAAGCCCATACACCATGATGAAGACTCAGTGCAGTCAAAAATAAATAATTTTTTTTTTTAAAAAGGAAAACTTAAGGTGCTGTGGAGGTTCTTCCAGCTGCTAGCAGAAGCAGTGGAAATCAACAAGCTTTAGCCAGAGCTCTTGGGATACTCTGGCTTCTGTCACTTACTGACTCAACGAAGTTGAGTATGCTCCTTGCATCAGTCAAAGAAACCACTGGCACATACATAAAGGAGCTCACAGTCTGGAGTTGTGGGGGGCAGGGGGATGGCAGAAAAGTCATTAGAAGATTACAGAATAATCAGTGTTGAGAGTCACAGTCCAAATGGGATAGGAAGAGATGCCAGAAGGGCAGACCTCACCCAGATTGGAGGGCAGGGAGCTAGGAGAGCCTTATCCATGGGATAGTGCTTGAGTTGAGTCTTGAATGATGGGTAGAGGCTATCCAGATGGTCAAATGAAGAAAGGCTGTTCTAGCAGGGACACAGCATGTGCAAATGCACAGAAGCTAGAGGAACATGAGGCAGATATCATGGGAATGGGAAGGAACTAAAAAACCTGCCCGAGATCTTCAGCACCTCCAAGAGCCCATCCTCCCACTGGCAGAGTACTCCAGAACCTCATGAATGTTCACTGAACACGACCAGACATCACCAGAGCCCTGGGTACTCAGATGCTGTGCAGCTAGATCCTGGTTCAGGATTTGACACCAGAGAAAGGTCCCTGTGGAGCCCAGACCTGCCTGGGTCATGCCAGAGGTCCCCAGAGAACTTCCTGAAGTTCTCTCTTCCTCAGTTTCCTCATCTTGCAAACTGGATTAATTACACCTTCTCTGAAAAGTTTTCCTGAACATTTAAAATAATGCTTATGGCACACCTAGAACAAAGGTGACAACCCCATGCATGGTCATTTCATTTCTGTTGCTATTACGGGGCATCTTGACTGGACTTGCAATGATCCTGGAGCCACAGACAATGCCATCCATTCCACACTCGCCTGCTGAGTCTGAGTTAATGGCAGGTCTATGGGCTGACAGTGTTCATATCTCCAGAGACCCACAGGTTACACTCTGCCAATAACAGTGCTTAACTCTCTTTCAAAGCCCACAGAATCCAGATACCATCATTTTTCTCTCCTTGTGCTTTTAAAGAACGCACCCTCCATTATTCAGTTCAGTTCAGTTCAGTCGCTCAGTCATGTCTGACTCTTTGTGACCCCATGAATCACAGCATGCCAGGCCTCCCTGTCCATCACCAACTCCTGGAGTTCACTCAAACTCATGTCCATCGAGTCGGTGATGCCATCCAGCTCTCATCCTCTGTCATCCCCTTCTCCTCCTGCTCCCAATCCCTCCCAGCATCAGGATCTTTTCCAATGAGTCAACTCTTTGCATGAGGTAGCCGAAGTATTGGAGTTTCAGCTTTAGCATCAGTCCTTTCAACGAACACCCAGGACTGATCTCCCTTAGGATGGATTGGTTGGACCTCCTTGCAGTCCAAGGGACTCTCAAGAGTCTTCTCCAACGCCACAGTTCAAAAGCATCAATTCTTTGGCGCTCAGCTTTCTTCACAGTCCAACCCTCACATCCATACATGACCACTGGAAAAACCATAGCCTTGACTAGACGGACCTTTGTTGGGAAAGGAATATCTCTGCTTTTGAATATGCTATCTAGGTTGGTCATAACTTTTCTTCCAAGGAGTTTAAGTGTCTTTTAATTTCATGGCTACAATCACCATCTGCATTGATTTTGGAGCCCCCAAAAATAAAGTCTGACACAAAAAAAGAGTTGCAAAGGTAAATCTGTTGGAGGGAAGAACAATGTCACATTCTCAAGACAAACAGAAATGTTGTTGGAGTGTCTACCATTTGGATTGGCAGCACCACCTCCCTGCTGCCTGAAGATTTCAATCGGTAGTTTTCTTTCTCCATCTTTTCTCCCCCTCATGTGATTCCATTCTCACCAATCAATTTTAGTGAATCTTTTGAGGTAAGAAAATTAACTTTATTACAGGGATGATTGATCATGCCCAGTTTCACTGACTCTCCACTGCTACCCAGTAGATTCTGCCATTAACTCAAAATGAGCCCTGGGGGCCCCATATCCCAGGAAAGCCCTCAGCTCCAGGCAACCTGGGACCATTGGGCAGCCTTGACTGGGTACCAAGCAGTCTTTATGAATCCCAACTCCACGATGTAATGTGACCTTGGGCAAATTACTGACCCTCTCTCACCCTTCATTCCTCATCTGTAAAACAGTGATACCATACCTATTACACAGTTGTGTGTGCTCATCATACAGTAGACAATAACTGAAGGACAGCTATTTTCTATTTTTAATATCATTATTCTCTCCCTTCTTGACTCTGAAGGGATGTCTTGTTGCTGAGTACCTTTGCCATCCTCATGAAGAGACCACGCAGAGTCTAAGTCCTAAGCATGTGTTGGCTCCAGTCTCCCTTACAGGAACAGCAGCCTTCTATTCTATATTGCTGTCAAACTGTTGTGCCTCTCCTGCAAAAACCTGCAGAAGAAACACCCTCCTCCAGGAAGTCTTCCTAGGTGGACTCTGTGTCCAATCTCATTATTTTTTGGTTTCCCAGCAGGAAAAAGAAAACACACTTAGATGAGATACCAAGGAGAATTTTTATAGAGGGACCATTCATAGGAATATGAATAGGACTTAAAGAACCACCACTAGAAATCAAAGTCCCAGAGAGCAGCAGCAGCGGGAAGTTGTACCCACCCCTTGGCCTGAAGGGAATGGTGTTCTTGGAGCCTGGTGAGACCTCAGGCCAGGCTGAAATTGGCCAAACCCAGAAGCCAGAGGGCAAGGGAGCCTGGGAGATGCAGTATGTGCATGTCAGTTGCAACCCCAGAGAACAGGACAGGGAAACAAAGGGATCTGGGGCAGGGGCAGAAATGAAGACTAAAGCACAGCCCTGTTAGTCCAGCTCCTCCATTAGGCTCTGCAAACAGGATAACTGGGGAGGAATTTGCTATTTGTGAGACATACATTTTCCATTTGAGGATCTGTGGTGAAGGCTATGGTGTCACACCCCACGACGTTCCCACAAACATTCAGCCGCATCTTCTCCCTCTGGATTTCCCTCTGGGGCAGAGAGCTTGTCACTTATTGAGCACCTACCATGAACCAGGCAGTGAGCCCCGTTTGACCTGCACAACAATACTGAAAGGGCTTCTGGTTTGCAGGTGAGAAAACTGAGGCTCGTTGAAGCTGAGCCTTGCCCAAGGTCACTCAGCTAGAACTGTATCCAGCTCTGTCTGTGAAACCATCAATTACGTCACCAGACTCCGTGGTTTCATGAAAGGTTGCCAAGCCTGCCTCCCTCTACCCTGGCCAGCTGTCCACAGGTCTTATTCAGGCTTTTATCTATCTACTACAGGGTTGTTTGATGGGATCCACTCAGCCCTCACACCTGAACCCAATGTTAGATGCACCCAGACTGACAGGCACTCGGAGTGGCTGTTCGTTCTATTATCACCTCCCCGAATAGTGTTGAAATCAACCCAACTGCACAATGCACATCCTTCACCTGAAACTTACCTTCCACGGGTGAGATGCCAGAATGAAGCCAAGATAAGCTCCGTCCTGGCCCGCAAAGGGCCCTGACTTCTCAGTCTCAGAAATGAGAGGAGATTTCTGCCACCCACTGTGATCCACCACATGGGGAACTCCCACACAAGAAAGGGGATTAAGAGTCAATGATCAAAACAGAACAAAGAGAGATGACAAATGTCCACTACTGGATAATTTAAAGTCTTTTAAAAATAAGCATGATTCTCATCTCCATAGAAGCTTTTGGACGTAATTCTGCCTGAATTGGGGAAAGGAGAGAAGATGGGCCAGAGTCCCTCCAGCTTTCATTCTGAGTTGCATAGTGAGTGAGTTCAGTGTTGGTATGAAGAGGCAATGGCTTTCTGTTTTCAACAGGAACACTGGGCAACCTTGAAAAGCTGTGCCCTCCATCCCCCTGCCTGTGAACACAGCCACTGGGGCTTCCTGGTCCCCGTTTCAAGGCCCTTGCCCATCTCCTGCTATCTAGCCTCCATCTTTCCTGCTGCAGGACCG
>NW_011495032.1:4622639-4636475 GCF_000754665.1 Bison bison bison
GGCCTTGATCCTCTGGAGAATAACTTTTCAGAGATTTGTTTGAGTGGAAACACCAGGGTCCTGAGGAATTTTCCCCTTTGTTTGAAAACAAATGACTTCCTCCTTGTCTGCTCTGAGGGGTTTCCACCTGAGTTGTGGTAACTTCAAAGGCTCCCCACGTTCCTGCTGAAGAGGCCAGAGGCTCTCTGGGGTCTCCTCCCGCTGCTTCTGCCCGAGGCCCTGCGGCCTCTGCCTCGAACCCACCCCTCAGCAGCCTGAATCAGGGCCCCGAGCACACTTGTGATGGGCTAGATGTCTGCATCTGCACAGATGTGTACCGAGGCTTGTGTTTGGGAGTGCGTCCAAGATGCATCGCTCTCTTTACCCATTAAGAATCAGCCTCAGAGAGCAGAGAGACAGGAGGGGAGACGGCTTTCAGCAGAGTTTGCTCAGTTTCAGTTTGTAATAAGTATTTATGACCAAGTTACAACAAGCCCTAAAAAGAAGCTTTTCATGGAAGCACAGATACTTACTGTTGTGTTAATTACAGGCCTCTACTGGCCCTTCCAATATATGCTCTATGTTCTTTTTTAACGCTTTCCAGTGATTCTTTTCTTCCTTTTTTAAAAACCATGCCCAAGGAGCAGCTGTTTTCTATATGCAGCTGGGCCCTGCAACAGACAACTGTTTCTCTTTTAGCAACTTTGTCAAGCTTATTGTGAGATTAATCTGACTGCAGGTGTCAGGTAAAAGCAGAACTCTGTTTGCAAAAACCAAGAATCCTGTGGAGGGTGAGGGGGGAGGCCCAGGAGTCAGAAGACACGTTGGTCAGAACTCAGGAAGCTCAAGAACCTGCAAGCCAGGCCTGGGATGGCCACATGCACCCTTCCCTGGCTGCAGGGCGACACCACACTTCCATCAGGGATGCCTGGGTCCTGGAGAAAGATTCTTTGCAAGTTGAAGAGCAGAGCCTTTTAATTGCCATGTCCCCAGTGACATAAAATCTCGCAAACAACCTCCATAAATCACACCCTGACAGCTACCGGGCTTGTCCAACGCTAAACACAAGTGGACTCTTCTTTTAAGTCAAGTCTTAAGTTGTAGGCAGCACCATCACCCTTCAGCAAACATCTGTAGTTCATCTTATCGTTTGAAGAAATATATGAGTTTCACTGTCTTTTTTTTTTCCTTTAAGCCTTTTGCAGCTTCTGCTCCTTGATTTCTTTGAAGACCATCTGCTCCATATAAAACTGGGGGTGGGGGGCATGCCGTGCAAAGGGAACATTTGGGAGCTGTACAGGCTGTGAGAAAATGCAAACACTGCAAAAACTGTATCAGCATCACTGGACAGACCACTTGTCCTCCTGAACCCCTGACCCTCAGTGAGTGTTGGACTTGGGACCTCACTGGTGGCTCTGGCTGCCGTGTGTTCTGGTTCTGCTTCATGGCCAAAATTAAAATCCCAGGGCTGGTGATTTTGAGAAACCTCAAACCTGGAAAATACATGCTGGGGTTGACCTCCAACACTTCCCTAAAAATACCCTGTGGACAGCAGAATGCAAAGGGGGACCTGGGTGCCTTGGGTGACGTTTCCCGCAAGCACGGCAACAAAGGCCCCTGTCTCGGGAGCGTATGTCATGGCATGATGTTACCACAGGGGGGTAGAAGTCATGCACTTGGCCGTCCTCTCTGAAAAGCAGAGGGGAAAAGAAACCAAGCTCTCCGATGCAAAGAATGGCAGCAGGTCTTCCTGTCCCGCTGCCCGTCCCTCCCCCCAACCTCAGCCCCAACAGAGGTGTCGGAACTGAAGCTGGCTTCTCGGAGGCAACAGATGTTGAAACATTTGACCCCTGAAACCATCGCCACCCCCAGCCATGCCCGGCGGGGTTTCCTCAGCCCTAACGTAGCCCAGGCAGCCTGCATTCTCAAGTTCCAGGAGGACTGCTCCACTTGCCAGGAAATGAATTTAAAGAGTGCTTTAGAAAACCAGAGCAGTGCCTGTTTTGCCATGGAAGCAAAGCTAAAACAGTGATGATGACTGAGATTATAACACCAGCTCTTCCTTCACCCACAGAAGTTTCTGTTCTTTTTATATGTTGACCAGAGAGGTCCTTATAAATTCCAAAGCTTCCAACAGCCAGTTTCATTTTCCCATCTGCCCCATAAGCTCCAAAATGCTTTAGTTAAACTGATTAAAGCATTTACAATTAGCATCCTTGTTATTAGCAGTATTAGTTTTATTGCTAGAATTTACAGAAAAGTTTTGTGAAGTTCAAACTCAGTCCTTTATGGGGTCCTCCTGTTTTTACTTCTCTCTGGAAACACACTATACACACACACACACACACACACACACACACACACACACACAGATTTTAAGCAATGAAACAAGCCACAGGTTTTTAAGGCTCATTTGAGCCTTTGCCCCTGAAAAGATGGATTCAAGCATCATTGGTATTTTTGTGGTTTGTCATGGAAGGCCCTTCACTGGCTGAGAGTTCAGCTTCCAGCTGGATACCCTGGCCAGGTCTGACTTTGCCCACACTTAGAAGGTGGTGTCGGAGAAGGCAATGGCACCCCACTCCAGTACTCTTGCCTGGAAAATCCCATGGGTGGAGGAGCCTGGTAGGCTGCAGTCCATGGGGTCGGGAAGAGTCGGACATGACGGAGCGACTTCGCTTTCACTTTTCACTTTCATGCATTGGAGAAGGAAATGGCAACCCACTCCAGTGTTCTTGCCTGGAGAATCCCAGGGACAGGGGAGCCTGGTGGCTGCCGTCTATGGGGTCACACAGAGTCGGACACGACTGAAGTGACTTAGCATAGCATAGCACAGCATAGAAGGTAGTGTAAGGCCACCTTCATGTAACATGGGGCTCTCACTCTCCCCGTCCCTCCTCCCAACAGGTCCAGTGGAAAACCCAAAGCAAGTAAGTATGAAGACGCCTTTAAACAACAGCACAGATTTACCCAACTCTGTCAAGCCTGCAGATTCACAGGACAGAGGAAATTTTACCCGAGGCGCGGAGGGGGTGGAGGGAGGACTTTTTGTGTCAATCACCTCCTACAAGGTCAGAAAATAAACTTGCTTGCAGTTGTTAGCCACTTGGTGGAGATGGCAGAGAAGCCGCTTTAAACAGTTGATTCAGCATTACAAGTGGAGGGAGTAGGAGTTACAGTAAGTCTTCCTCCCCTGCCCCAGGTCAGAGCCGCTCTTCTCTCTGATGGCTCAAGGTGCGCGGTGCCCGGCGCGCGGTGCTCTGCGATTACGGCCATGATTTGTTGGAGCACTTTTATGTAGAAGCGCCTGCATCCGAGGTCTGTAGCGCACCTCTTTGACAGTTCCAGATGTTGTGAAGATGAAATACCTCCTGCTTGAGGAACTGTGCAACTAGGAGACCCGAAAGGTGTTCTGAATGCAGTTTAAAAAGGCATCCATCTTAAAATAATTTCAACATCTCACTCGTCTATTTATAAGCACCGTCAGGTGGCTTGGTGGTTTTTTTTGTTGTTGTTCTTTTTTTTTTTTTTTTTTTACCCTCTCAGAGTATTTCAAGAGGGTTGCTTTTACATCAGGATATTTTAACCAATGACACTTCCGCCTGGGACCACCTGTTTAACCTGCTTTCCAACACTGTGGATATCTTTCTACATCAAGCTTGAGGCAGAAGGGCCTTCTCGTCTTTCCATTGGGTCCATCACTATCAAAAGGGCCTGACGTTGGGAGGAAGGTGGAACCGTCCAGGCCTGGATCAAGCAAGATTCATTGGAGAGAAGGCCAAAAAAAGCCCCACTTATCCCTCCAACCTCATAACTCACCACGCTGTCAACCTCTGCAAGTAGGAAGGAGACCTGACCTTTACCAGGACTTTGGAGTGGTCTCTGAGCTTAAGTTTCCCTGGTTAAAAACCTGCTCTGGAGACCACCCTTTAGAAGACCTATCTCACTAGTCCTGATGCAGAGTAATGTTATTCTTGAGTCATTAAACTTCACTCTCAGGAAGAGTCAAGAACAGAGCTAAGCTGTAAATCACAGCCCTCTGGAATGGATTTGTGCAGAATGGACCGACCAGAGCATTCCTGCCTTGCTGGATCAAGCATGGTAAAGAGATTATGGAAGGTAAAATTCGGCTAAACATGACTTGTTTTGACTTCCTACATTCTTGGTTGCCTCTCTATGAAAGGTTAAGACCTAGGAGAGAAATAGCATCCATGCTGTGGAATCGCTCTCACTCCAGACAACATTTCCTACTCAGATGGTCCGTAGGTGTGACTGAGCAAGCTCACGCCGAGGAGTTTGATCCCATCAGATGGATATTCTTCATCTTGTGGTTTTACTTGGTCCCTCTCACAAAGCCACCAAAACAGAAGGCAGCAAACCCCGAAGCTGAACTTGTAAATCACTGTTCACATGTTTGCCACTTCATGTGGTTGAAATTAGCCTTTCCTTCTCCCTGATGTCATTAGATGAGTCCTAAAACGGCAGTGACATCATCTCAGCTGATCTTCTTGCCTCTTCCCCAAATCCTTCAACCCATTTGGATAATGGTTTCTCAAGCTGCAGTTTCTTGACACATTTCATCTTGTGGTCCCAATATCCAATTAAAAAAAAAAAAAAGGTTTTCTCACACCTTCCTGCTCATTTGACCACATATATCCTCCAGCCTGCTGGAAGAAGGGAATTCTAGAGATGAGAATGATAATATACACTGTCAGCATCACTGTCCTCTAACCACTGGGAGCCCTCTTACTTTCTGGAATGTAGGTTTTTCAGAGCTGCTTCCCTGAAAGAACTTGGTGGCTGGTACCTGGGCTGTAGAAGCAGGTCAGCATGTGAGAAGGCCAGGATGACGTGACAGAGGGGCCTACACCCGACTCCTGTGTGCACAGAGAGGCGGGGTCTGCCAGCATGGTCAGACAAACGTGAGCAAAGACATCTGCAAATTAACAAATGCCAGCCTCTGGGGCCATGTCATGCATTCGTCTTGCTGAATAAGGTAGAACCAGAAAGTAATTTTGATTAGCAGTCGTCCAAGCTATTTATCATAAGAAATTACACAACTGCATTGGAGCTGAGGATTCTCACCCAGCTATTCCTGCCTGCATTGTTGTGATTTCACAGCAGGAGGCAGACATGGCAGGCAGAAAGACCTCCTTTGCCTAACTTCTGCTCTGTGAGAGTCAATGGATAAGGGACCCTGGAAGAAGAGTTTTTGAATTATAAGCTCAAGAAAACAACCAGAGGAAAAAGACTCCCTCTTTCATTTTTTCCCACATGTTAAACAAGCAAGCAGTAAATGTGTCTCCTCTTGTTGGGAAACCAATCCACCAGCAGTCCTAATGGAGAGAAATTTCCTCTAAGACATGAAAGAAAACTTGAGTTGAAAGGTTTACTAAGGGTGATGGGATCTTTATTAAGAATGATTTTTCCATAAAAGGGAATAGCTCTGGATAAGAAGAGCATCCTAGAAGTAGCATTTGCAAGAATTTGTAAATCTGAGCCTAAATATCTTCTTACTCATCCATGCATTTTTTTGCAAACAAATAGTTTTCTTTCTCTATTTGTTCTGTCACCGATACAACCCTTCCCTAGTGATCTGGAGCAATAATATTTGCAGCCTGGTGAATTTTCTGGAAACTGTAGAGAGAAGAGAAATGCTCAAGAGTGCCATTTAAAGCGTGGAATGCCCTTCTCAAATCAGTAAAGTCAAACCAACAAATCAGCAGCAGCTTCACTTCTTATCCACCAGCCTTTGTTAGAAATAGAGTGCCCATAGTGTCTAGCATTGGAAACACTTGGAGAGATTGTGTTTTTTCTCTCTTAGAGACTTTTCTTCACCTCCTTGCCACCATCCAGTTGATGAGTCTGCAGCAGGAGGGAGATAGTTGGGCAGGGCTCAGTCCAGAACTGGAAGAAAGGCCCAGTCCAAGGTCCTCCAGAGGGCTGGGCTCCCAGGAACCGGCGAGGACAGACAGCTTGATGCAGCTAATAAAGGGCAAAGGTGGCACAGTTGGTAAAGAACCCACCCGCCAATGCAGGGGATGCAAGAGAAGCAGGTTTGGTCCCTGGGTTGGGAAGATCCCCTGGAGAAGCAAACAGCAACCCACTCCAGTATTCTTGCCTGGAAAATTCCATGGACATCGGAGCCTGGCAGGTCACAAAGTGTCAGACATGGAGTGACTGAGCATGCACACAACAGGAAAAACTCATTTCTTATCGTTTCAGCCATCTCCATTGGCTGCCAAAAGAGAAACTGTCCTTCCAGTTTTCTGGAATGGCTGTGCAGACAGGGCTAAAGAAGAGCTCTCCAAACCCTGCCATCTGGCTAAAACCTGAAAAATTCAGTCTGTGAAGTGCGTAATTTCCTAGTACTTCCAAGTCATTCTTCTATTCGAAAATATCCAAATTTCTCACCACTTGCATGTAGGTGTTTGATGTCATTCCGAAGAAAGCCTAGATGGATATTTATTGGACATGATACAAACTTCTGAAGGACAAAGATTCCTTTATCCATAAGAAACCTAAATATCCTTCTGGCCACAGCAACCTTGGGATCTTTGGAAACATCTAGAAGAATACAATCCAGTCTGCTTCTCCCCCAGATCTTTCACGTAGTAGATGCAGTGACCAGCTGTGCACGCAGCCTTCAGTCTCATCCCATACCCCATCAGTTTGAGGAGGGCAGAGGGCCATGGTGCCTAGCCCAGTTCTGGCCCATGGTGCGCTCTTAATAAATCCTCAGTGATGCGGTGTTGGTGGAAAATCGGTGTTAGCACGCAGACAGCAGCTTCCCAGGGACCGTGCTTGGGGCTTGATGTGCTCTGTTTGGGGGGAGCAGAGCAGCTGCCTCTCTGAGCCCAGGGATTTCTCACTCTGTGGAGGAAATCCTTTAAGTATTTACAACCATTTAACAACTGCCTATATCCTGACAGTTTTACCTCCCAAATTTCTCTTGATGCACGCTTCTCAGCCTCCACACCACCTGCACCTCTGACCCCTGCCTGAGCTGATCTCCCTCCTTCCACCCCCAGCTCCATGGAGGTCCTTCTCCATGCAGCAGCCAGAAGGATCTCTTTACAATGCAGATCTGCTAAAAACAAGCAAACAACTTCAGTGGCTTCCCACAGCATTTAGAATCAAGATCAAAATCTTACCTTTATCATATGTAAAATAGAGTTTGGTGTATGACGCAAGGCACCCAAAGCTGCTCTGTGACAACTTGGAGGGATGGGGGTGTCAGAATGGAGGGGACAGATGTATACCTATGGATGATTGATATTGATGTATGGCAAAAAACCATCACAATATTGTAAAGTATTTATCCTCCAATTTAAATAACTAAAGAAATTAAAAAAAAAAAAAAAAAGCTTTACCAAGCCTTCTAGCCCCCATCTCTGGCTTTCTTGCGTTTGCTCAGGGGCTTTGCACTTCCCTGTTCCCTCTTCTTGGGATATGCCCCTCTCCCAACACTGGCTCTTCAGCTCACACCAGCGCCATGTCCTTAGGGGGGCCTGACCAGGTCAGAGCTCTGCTCTCCCCCTCATGCTCACACACACACACACACACACTCCCTATAGCAGCTCCTATTGTGCCCTTCAAAGCATAGCCCCTTTTGTGAGATCGTTTGATGATTAAGGGTTTTCCTTCTTGACTGTAAGTCCTGTGAGGGAGGGGCAATGACAACTTCATTCAGTCTTGTACTTCCAGTGCCTAATACAGTGCCCAAAGAACCGGGAGTATAGTAGGTACTCAATAAAAATGGACTAAATGAGGGAAAAACTGGCAGACAGGCACACAAGCAGAAAGAAGGAAGCAGGGAAGAAGGGGAGGGAGGGAGGGGGGAGCGGGGAGGGAAGGTAGCTAGAAACAGTAACAACTAAGTCCAACTTCTGGTGAATTCCTCAACATCTCTAAATGCCCAAATCCCTGGATCCCATACATCTCTTCACACACTTTTAAATGACTCAAGGATTTCTGTTGTTGTTCAGTCACTAAGTTGTATCCAACTCTTTGCAACCCCATGGACTATAGCCCACCAGTCTCCTCTGTGCATGGGATTACCCAAGCAAGAATACTGGAGTGGGTTGCCATTCCCTTCTTCACGGGATCTTCCCTACCCAGGGATCAAATCCGTGTCTCCTGCACTGGCAGCTGGATTCTTTACCGCTGAGCCACCAGACTCAAGAATACAGTGTTACAAAGAGGAGGAGGAAATGGAGGAAATGAGAGTTCTCATTTCCTGGTTCTTATAATGTTTGGTCCATTCATTTCTTTCCCAACTCCGCCATGCAAGGGGTCCTGTGCTCATCGCCAGAGAGAAGCCATGACACAGGGGCAGGAGCTGGGGGATCTTGGCTGACTCCACCTCACCCTGAACCAAGTCACCCACCAGCTCTGTGCCTCAGTTTCCCGCTTTGTAAAGAAAGGGGGTTGGATAATTCCAAATGACCCTTGCAAAGCTAGTGTTCTATTGCCCCAAACTGGATAGTGATAATAATAAAAACATTATTAATTGAGCACTTAATCCATGCAAGAAACTGGAGTTGCCCTCTGTTACTGCATTTGATTCCCAGCTACCCTGTGAGAGAAATACAATTATCTATGACTATTTTAGAAATATAGGAAACAGGCAAAACTTGCTGGCAGAGAACCAGCTACGAGATGACAGGGTTGAGATGCGCACAAACATCCCCGACTCTCCTTTGCTACATGACCTTAAATTGAACAATGGCCTCTAACAAGGCTGGAGATGGCCAGTCTCAGGGCACCATGGAAGACGAGGAGGCACGTTTAGCTCTGTGTTTAAAGCAGGCAACTGTCTCCATGCAGAGTGAACACCTTCCCTTGGTGCCCAGGAGCCCTCTTACCCAGATGAGTTACTGCTGAAATAGACTTGGAGCTCACAGGTGCAGAGCAGTGGCATCAGGCAGCACGCTCTCCTGACCAATGTTCTCTGTGGACATCAGCCAGTAGAAGCTGGTTTCCCCTACTAAACAGCTTCCTGACCCAAACTTTCCTTGGTTGTCTCCTGCCTTCATCTGAAGTCATGATTTGGGGGGGCTCTCAAGCCAGATATGATTGGAAATTAATTTTACTTAGCCTCATAACATCTGAAAGTTGGACATTTTTACATAAAATTCCAGATGTGACCATGCTTGAAAAGCCAAATGGTCTGGCTACAATCCCATGTGGTTACAATCAGCTGGGCCTGAATAGGAATGGCCCCTTTTGATAGATGGGCTCTCTCTGGCTGACCACAGACCCCACCACTCTATTGTCTTTCACGTACGCTTGCAGGCATTTGAGTTTGGCAATACCAGACTTCAGAACCAAATCCAAACACTTTAGCCTGGCATTTAGCCTGGTCCTTTGCTCTCTGGACCCTAATTTCTCTTTCCAGCCAATTTAAAGCCCTGCTCTCCATCCTTATGGAGTGAACCTACCCTGCAGGGTTAATCACACCTCATCCAGTGGGTCTTCCCTCTCTCCCCATGGCCCTACCCCCAGTTACATTTGCTTCTATATCATTGGTTCTCTTTCGTTTTCACATAGCCTAACTGCTCAGCTGGACAAAGCACAAAAGGGGTGGAGACTCTGGCTTTTCCGGGTCTGTGTAAAGAAGAGCTACTGAAGGAGGGCCTGTTGCCTGATTGCCTGCTGCTCACTGAAGTGTGGTCCACAGCCCAGCCACTTTGGTATCTCCTGGGAGCTTGATAGAAAGGCAGAATATCAGGCCCTACCCCATATGACTAAATCCAATATCTCCCAGGTGGACAGTATCACAGTAAAGTTTGAGGGGCCAGGGTCAAGTTTAGGAATTGCAAGTCAAAGCCAGGCTTGGCCACAGGTCCGGCCCTCACTGTTAAGCCTGTCCCTTATCTCTTCTTTAGGCTGTTCAGCTTCTCCCATGACCCAGCGAAAACCTCAGCACCTGGCTACTCTCTGAAGAGGTCAGAACAAATGGGCTTGGGGCCCCAGGTGCAAAGGCACAACTCCCCTTCACATGGTGAGTGCTACCCCTGTATGAAGGCCTAGACGGCAACCCCTGTCCCCCTACCCCCACTGGGGTTCCTGCCCCTGTGTGATCCCCTTTCCCTCAGTATGGACCACAACTGGAGACTGGCTTATAACAAATAGGAATACGGCAAAAGTGCTAACAGGTCACATCCAAAATTAGATCACAAAACACTGATTTCTGACTCTCTCACTCTCTCCCCCTCTCTCTGTGGGAGAAGCAAGCTGTCAGAAGTACGTAGTCCAATAGGCCCATGTGACAAAGACTTGATGTCTCTGGCCAACAGCCAGAGAGGCCCTGAGGCCACCTACCACCTTGTGAGTGAACTAGGAAGCAGACCATCTTCAGTGGAGCCCCGAGGTGCCCGCAGCCCCGCTGCACCTTGACCATATTCTCATGAGAGATTGGGAGGAGGGGCACCCAAGAGCAATGCCCATATTTCTGACCCACAGAAACTGTGACATTAGAAGTATTTGTTATTTTAAGCCACTACATTTGGGGTAAGTTTTTACACAAAAGGCAATATATTATATAGGCAGGTACTTTTATGCTTCCATTATATAGAAGATAACACTCAAACACAGGGATGTAAATTGACTTGCCCCAGGATACAGAGCAAGTAACTGTCAGAGCTAGGGTTTGAACCCCAGCAGTCTGGCTTCCAGAGCCCATTGACTGAGCATATGATGTTCCCATAAATGGTCCCGTTTGACCAAAAAAGTGTCTATTTTTACATCTGCTTCTCCATCAGACCATGCTCTCCATTTCAGTTCTTTGTGCCTGGCCCCTGATCAGCACCCAGCTCCCACAGGAAGAGCTGGGCAAAAGTTGGCTAAGTTGAGCCAATAGGGCGGCAGCACAGGCTGCCCCAGTGACCGTGGCTTTGCACCAGAAAAGGGAGACGCAGTAGGGTTGTGGAGAAATGTCCCTTGAGTCCTTATCAGCCCCAGGTCCACTGCATGGAGATGGAAACCCTTGTTTTGCTGAGACACACAACTCCAAGCAAAGCATGTTAGATTTGGCTCAAGTTTAATATCCTTGATATGATCTCCTAATCTTTTTCAGGTGCATCTCACATTTAGGAATCTTTATTTGGCTTCCAAATAGCAAGTTGTCTCTTGTACCAAAAAATATGTGACTTGTATCTGTTTATCTTAAGTAACCATTGAAAGATATGTTTATAACTTTATGGGAATGTCCTACAAGCCTGTTAAACAACATCTGTTATTGTTGTGTGTACACTTTTCATATCTTTTGGGTCACATATTTTTTAACATGAATGGCTAGGGACGATTTTTTTTTTTTTTTTCACTTTTCTGGTGCTAAGTACATGTGAACTTGCATCTCCCAAGCATTTGGCTTTGCCCAAAGTTCAGGGAGCTGACACTGGCTGGGGGCAGAGCCAGGGATGGGGCCAGGTGAAGGCTGAACTGGCCTTGGGGCAGGGCTCCAGGGACACGAGGCAGGAGGAAGATGGAGGGGATGCAAGAGGTGGGAAGGATGGGGTGGAGGTGGGGTGGAGGTTGCTTCTCCACCCAGCTGAACAGATCTGTGTGTTGTTGAGAGCATGCCATTAGCACTAGGTTGAATCCTCCCTGCCAATTCTGCTGTGGACTTTGTCTCCAGTCTTCAGTTTGCTGCTGCTGCTGCTGCTAAGTTGCTTCAGTAGTGTCCGACTCTGTGCGACCCCATAGATGGCAGCCCACCAGGCTCCCCTGTCCCTGGGATTCTCCAGGCAAGAATACTGGAGTGGGTTGCCATTTCCTTCTCCAATGCATGAAAGTGAAAAGTGAAAGTGGAGTCGCTCAGTCGTGTCCGACCCTCAGCAGCCCCATGGACGCAGCCAGGCTCCTCCGTCCATGGGATTTTCCAGGCAAGAGTACTGGAGTGGGGTGCCATTGCCTTATCTACAAAATGGGAGTTATAATAAACCCCTAGACCAGGGGTCCCCCACCTCAGGATCTAATGCCTGATGTTCTAAGGTGGAGCTGATATAGTGATAATAGAAATAAAGTGCACAATAAATGTAATGCTCTTGAATGATCCCCAAACCATCCCCCCTCCCAGGTCAGTGGAAAACGTGTCTTCCATGAAACCAGTCCCTGGTGCCAAAAAGGTTGGGGATTGCTACCCTAGGCAAGCTGAATATGTTCTCTAAAAGTGACACTTTTACAACACTGGTTAGGTAATAGATGAAAAGCTATTAAAAGATCCTGCCTGAGAGTAAAATATGCAGCCTTGAGAAGGGACTAAAGGGGCGCCTTTTTTCTATGTTAGTTCCCCCACCCCCTGGCTTGTCCTCCTTGGGTGGGACCTGGCTCCCTCACTGGAGGTAAGTCAGCAAGGTTTTTCTGGAAGCCTGCAGGGTCCTTGGCCCTATGAAAGGAGTACAAGAAAAGGAAGACTTTGTCACAGCTGGGGTTGCCAAGTCCATTCCCCAGTGTCTTGCAATTCTAGGAGTATCTACAAATGCATCTTTTTTTCTGATTAATGGACTTTTTTGAGAAGTTTTAGATTTACAGAAAAAAATTGAGTGAAAATACAAATTCCCATAAACCGCTTCACACATCCTGATTTTCCCTATTTTTAACATCTTGCACTAGTGTGGTACATTTGTTACAATTGATGAGCCAATACTGATGCACTGTTATTAACTGAAGTCCATAGTTTACATTAGGATTCATGCCTTGTATTATACATCCTGTTTGATGAATGTTATAGTATTGTATAGAAAAATAGCTTCATTGCCCTGAAAATCCCCTGTGCTCCAACCTATTAATCCCACCCTTCCTCCTCAACCCCCAGACTTGGCAACCATTGATCTTTCTCTAGCTCCATAATTTTGCCTTTTCTTGAACATTACATGGTTGGAATCATATAGTACGTAACCTTTTCAGATGGGCTTCTTTCACTTAGCCATATTCATTTAAGTTTCCTCCATGTCTCTTTGTGGCTTGAAAGCTCATTTCTTTTTATCACTGACTAATATTCCATTGTATGCTGCACCATAGTTTGCTTATTCATTCATCCATTGAAGGACATCTTAATTGCTTCCAAGTTTTGTCAAGTGTGAATAAAGCTACTATAAGCATGGTATGCTAGATTTCCTATGGACAAAAGTTTTCAACTCATTTGGTTAAACATTGAGGAGCACAATTGCTGGATAAAATGGTAAGAATATGTTTAGTTTTGTAAGAAACTACCAGCCAGTCTTCCAAAGTCATTTTGCCATTTTATATTTACCCCAGCAATGAATAAGAATTCCTAGTATCCCATATCCTTGCCAGCATTTGATGTTGCCAACATTTTGGATTTTGATCATTTTAATAGGTAAGTCATGATATCTTATTTTAATTTGCAGTTCCCTAATGACATATGTTCACTGCAGATGGTGACTGCAGCCATGAAATTAAAAGACGCTTACTCCTTGGAAGGAAAGTTATGACCACCCTAGATAGCATATTCAAAAGCAGAGACATTACTTTGCCAACAAAGGTTCGTCTAGTCAGGGCTGTGGTTTTTCCTGTGGTCATGTATGGATGTGAGAGTTGGACTGTGAAGAAGGCTGAGTGCCGAAGAATTGATGCTTTTGAACTGTGGTGTTGGAGAAGACTCTTGAGGGTCCCTTGGACTGCAAGGAGATCCAACCAGTCCATTCTGAAGGAGATCAGCCCTGGGATTTCTTTGGAAGGAATGATGCTAAAGCTGAAACTCCAGTACTTTGGCCACCTCATGCGAAGAGTTGACTTATTGGAAAAGACTCTGATGCTGGGAGGGATTGGGGGCAGGAGGATAAGGGGACGACAGAGGATGAGATGGCTGGATGCCATCACTGACTCGAT
>NW_011495032.1:4636575-4659989 GCF_000754665.1 Bison bison bison
GAGGATGAGATGGCTGGATGCCATCACTGACTCGATGGACGTGAGTCTGGGTGAACTCCGGGAGTTGGTGATGGACAGGGAGGCCTGGCGTGCTGCAATTTATGGGGTCGCAAAGAGTCGGACACGACTGAGCGACTGAACTGAACTGAACTAATGACATATGTTAATGAGCATCACAGCCATCATTTTAAATAATGAAATAAAAGAAATAAGTAAAAATGTAATTTGCCTGCTCTGGGAGTTAGTGATGCACAGGGAAGCCTGGCATGCTGGAGTGCATGGGGTCGCAAAGAATCGGACACAACTCAGTGACTGAACTGAACTGAAAATGTATACTATGCAGTCACTGTGTGTTTAGTGTACAAATAGCACCGAGGATCACAGGAGATAAGGGTTCAGACCTCCTTGCCAAGAAAGCTGGGCTTCTCCTAAGGATCAACCTGCTCATTTTCATAATCAGTCATGTTCTTTGGTTACTTTTTTCTTTGGCTACAAGGATTCTCAAGATGATCTCTAAAAGTGACACCAGATTTATTATAGGCATTTCTACATTCCAACTTTTCCTCTTATTTTATCTTACAGTCTACCTCTATTTCTAAAATTTCCTCATTTATGGGGAGCCATGGAATGGAGGAGGAACTAAAGTAATAAATATGTACACACAGGCTTCTATTTTGCTGGACAGTATATTTAACTGGCTTAAGGTGCCAGCTGCCTCCCTGAGTCCAACCCAGAAGAGAGAAGGAGACTGGTAACCCCAGAATCTATCACAGAAACTGCGGTAACTCCTTGGGAAGACAGAAAGTGGTTGAGTTCCATTCCAAGGAAAATTTTGTTACAGCAGCTGTAAGGAATGAATCCAGTTTGGTAGGCTAAACAGCTGTAACCAACACACCCAAGAGGTCTAATGGCTGGAACACAACAGAAGTTTACCATAGTGGTCCAGAGACAAGCTGCATATTGGAAGGTAGCTCTACTACACACAGTCATTCAGTGATCCAGGCCAACAGAGGCTTTGTCATCTTTGACAAGAGGTTTTCAAGGCAGCCCTGGTCTTCACTCTTCCAGCCAATGAGAACAGGAAAGAAAGCATGAGAGGTTTGATGGGTCAGGAAGAAATGGCCATTCTGCTCACATTCCACTGGAGAAAACTTAAATCTCAAGGCTCTACCCAGCTATAATGGAGGGACAGGAAATATGATGCAGAGATCCAGCCTCAGTGATCAGAGCTCCTATTTGAAAAATAGTTTATATGCTTATTCCCAGGAAAGCTAAAACTGAAGGGCTAGTAAAACAGTTTCCAAGTCTTCAGACAATCTTGAGGCTAATGAAATTCAAGAGATGGATCAGATCAATGCTTCTAGAAAAAGAATAGAAAACTAGAGAAAATCAAGGAAGTGTCCCATTGGGTGTAACCATTACAAAACTCATGAGAATGCTCCATGATTTCATCCAAACAGTCTAAGAAAGCATGGGAGGAAGTCTTCCCCACTCTCCCCATGACTTTGTGTTGGGTCTGGTGACATTCCTTTCCTGTCCCTCCTAATCTCCCATGTGAATTCCCCTGTAGTCATCATTTATAACCTGGAGGAGTTCCCATGGACCTCACTGCCTCTAGCTAACATCTGAAAATAGGCATGAACCCTGAGCAGAGTCATCCAGCTTCCAGCTACCAAGAACTTGAAAGAGAATAAAGTCATCATGGCATGGTGAGAACTGAACTCCTAGGAAGACTCTTGTAAAGCAGGCACCAGGAACAAGAGGTTCATCAGAAGAGATTCAGCTTGTTATTTGCTTGCTTGTTGGTTCAAACCTTTGCTTTAGTGGTAAAGTGTCAAAAGTGCACATTTTGGAGTCAGAGCTGGATTTAGATCCTACTCTGTGACCTTCAGGGTCTTCACTGGTGGCTCAGATGGTAAAGAATCTGCCTGCAATGTGAGAGACCTGGGTTTGATCCCTGTGTCGGGAAGATTTCCTGGAGAAGTGAATGACAACCCATTCCAGTATTCTTGCCTGGAGAATCTCATTGCAGAGAAGCCCGGCAGGCTACAGTCCATGGGGTCACAAAGAGTTGGATACAACTGAGAGACTAACACTTTCACTTTTCACTGTGACCTTAAGCAAATTATACATCCTCTCTGGGCAGCAGTTTCCTCTTCTGCAAAAGGAAGATGCAATAACCAACTTGCAGGACCACTGTGCAGAGTAAATGAAAAAAGTCCAGCCCAATAAATAGTTATCTTCCTTTTCTACCTCTCTCAGTTTCAGAATCAGTGCATGGACCCCACGTTGTCTTCTTATAGTAAAGCGTACTCACAGGGAGACAGCAAAATCTGTAGTGAGGTCATCTGCTGTCATGTCTCACGTGTTCATGTTATAGAAATGTACATAGTTTACTTCAGGCTGTGCTCACACCCTGCACCTAAAATGACCTCTTCACTCTTTGCCACCCACCAGAATTCCTTCCATATTCCAAGGCCAAGGTCACAACCAGTTCTACAGTAGAGCCCACTCAGCCCTCAAGTAAGAAGCAATGTCCCCAACCTGAGTATAAGCATCCTGGGGGCAAGGTTTCTGTCTGTCTTATTCAGTGCTATATCACCAACACTTGGGAGATGCTTAGTATACAGTAGGTGCTCAATTAATATCAGTTAAACAAACATTAATTAAACATGCCCCTCTGTAACACCTATAGCACTACTCATCCCACCACCTTTCATTCATTCTCTCCTCTGTCAACAAATATGGTGAGCCTATTGCACAAGGCACTGTGGAAAATGCTAAAATGATTGGGGAGACAGACTGACCTTAGCAGACAAGCCTGCTGTCTAGGAGCTCACAGCCAAGGAGGAGATATAGACTAGTACATACACATATACAAATATATATATATATGTATGTATGTATGTATATGTAAGAAGATACCAGGTAGGTGTAATGCTATTGTGCAGGGGTTGTTCAGAGGAGAGGAAAGCTGCCTTCTGCTGGAGTGGTGGGATCAGATAGAAGGCTCTGATTTTAGCATATCTCCCACCACACGTCTTGTTACTTATTTTCATGTCTTATACCTCCAAAGACCCACAACTCCCTGGAGGCATAGTCACCCCCTCATCTTCCAGGACCCTCACCCTACTTTGAGGGCTCACCCTCCTTCCTACTTCTGGCACAGAAAAGTGTGAATTTATGCCATTTTTGAATACAGGTATTGGGCATGGATGAAAATGGACCCAGGTATGTGGAGTCTTAAGAAAACAAGTTGTCTACAACCCCTTGCCCATTACTTTCTTGTCAAATGGCAAATCATTTTGCAAAATCTGCCCATATCCTAGGAAGCCACCCCTTGCCCCAAATTCACCTGCACTAATGATCCTTCATGAAGACAGAAGTCATATGTTAAACAACATACCATTATAACATGAATAAGACTTCTCAGCTTAAAAATATCCATCAATTTTCTTGTCTCTAGAAATGTTAGCCTTCATAAACCCAGCAAGCACCAGCAAGGCAATGAACCTGGGGCAAGGACATCTGGGCCAAGTCTAGGTGCAACTCAAGTCACACCTCGTCCTATCTTCCAGTCATATTAGCATTTTCCACAGTGCCTTGCACAATAGGCTCACCATATTTGTTGACAGAGGAGAGAATGAATGAAAGGTGATGAGATAAATCGTGCTGTAGGTGTTACAGAGGGGAATGTTTAATTAATAAGTTTGTGTAACTGATATTAATTGAGCACCTACTGTATGCTAAGCATCTCCCAAATGTTGGGGATATAACACTGAATAAGACAGATAGATTGGGTATCCCTCACCAATCTATCTTTTTTTGGAATTTTTATTTTGTTAACTATCTGTTTCAATTGAGTTATATAATATGCTTAGCACATGCTTACTATACAGTTGGCCCAGCAAACGTTCACTCTCCTCACCATCACTGTTACCACACAGGCCAGCCCTGGATGTATTCCATCTTAAGTGAGGCTCTCAAAATGCTATATGTAAATATCCTGTACAATCAAAAAGTCTTAACCTTTGAGAGAAAGAACTTAGATCTGTACTCCCCTGGTATTCACCAAGTGCTTACTACTATTATTTTTGTTTTCAACTTTGAAAGCACAAGGGTATATGCATGCAAGTAATCTGTAAGTACAAAAAGAAAATATGAGAAAATCCTCTGTAACATCTAACATCAGTGGGCCATATTGCAGGCATGGCTGTAATCTTCAAGATTTGATTGAGCAAGGAAATATGTTAAGCAGGATTCTTTAAAAAAAAGAAAAAAAAAACCAATTCAGACTCAGGATAAAGAAATAATAGGTAGGGAAACTATACACCATGGGCACATATAAGAAAAGCAGAGAACCATAGCGGACAACAAGCATATAGAGGTATAACACAAGTCATTTGGATAAGGCTGTTTTTAATGGAGGGGATTGCCTGGGAGTGGAGAGAAAGAACATAGTCCATGGTCTGGGATAAAACAGGACCACTTAATCAGGATTGCTTTGAACTATCACAGTTCAAGAATGATGTGGGGAATATGGAAAAGATTTAGAATAAATTTGCAAACAGGTCCTAGGAAGAAAGGGAAAACCCTCAAGTGAATTGTTACTCTTGAGCCTGGAGAAAAGGATGAAGAGAGAGGTTGTGGCAGTTTTCATTTGTAAGCAGGTAGAGCAAAGGAAGAATGGTGAGCAGCTGTTCCTCACTCCACTGAGTCCCGGAATGGAGGAAATAGTCAACAAGAAGAATCTAGGTTAAATGTCAGGATTAATTTCCTGACCATGAGGGTTGTTAAATGCTAAAGCTGTTGACCCACAGATGTTAAGGACTCTCTTTCGTTGACACTCTTTAAAAAGGGAGAATGAATGAAAATGACACTTCTGTCTTGAACAACTTAAGTGAAGACTGCCTCCAAGAAGAATGAAAGAGCAGATGGCTTTTGAAACCTCATGCCCACATATATACGTGTTATTTTATAGACATCTGTATGGTGGGAAGCATTCAATAACTGCTTCACACTTAGAAGCTGATACTCTGTCCGAGTGCACGCTTCTCCCTGCAGTGTTGCTTAAGGATGAAAATAGGTCTAGCATCACCAATTACCACCATTACCAAACGAAGCATCTTTAGAAACACACTCCAGATCAGTCAAGCTCAACATGTTCTATAGCCATCCCCCAAAATTGTCCTCTTCTGTTAAACTGAGTAGATGAATTGAGCAAGAACAAGCTAAAGCTGTCCAACCTGGGCTGAGTTTGCCTGTTTGGTGACATGGACAGTCTTGGGTTGTGGGGATGGGGGGTCACAGACAGGGGCCTCAGATCCTCTTTCTGTGTTCAACCCCAATCTTCTGTGTGGCGCCAGACAGTTCTTATAGCTTCCCTAATGCAGTCCGTGGTCCCACTTGTGAAATGGTTTGCCAACAAGGACTGCTGGATCAGATACCACTACAGAAAACCAGAGCTCCAAGGCCCTATTGTTGTTCAGTCACCAAGTTGGGTCCGACTTGCTGAGACCCCTTTGAGTGTAGCAAGCCAGGCCTCCTTGTCCCTCACCATCTTCCGGAGTTTGCCCAAGTTCGTGTTCATTGAATCAGTGATCTCATCCAAACATCTCATCCTCTGTCATCCCCTTCACCTCTTGCCCTTAATCTTTCCCAGCATCAGGGGCTTTTCCAGGCTCTTCACATCAGATAGCCAGAGTATTGGAGCTTCAGCTTCAGCAGCAGTCCTTCCAGTGAGTGTTAGGGTTGATTTCCTTTAGGATTAGCTGAGCCACATGGCTCAGATGATAAAGAGTCTGCTTACAATATGGGAGACCCAGGTTCTAACCCTGTGTTGGGAAGATCCCCTGGAGAAGGGAATGGTAACTCACTCCAGTATTCTTGCCTGGAGAATCCCATGGACAGAGGAGCCTGGAGGGCTATAGTCTACAGGATTACAAAGAGTCAGACATGACCGAGCAACTAATGCATAGTCCTTTAGGACTGACTGGTTTGATCTCCAAGGCACTATGTGGAACTATTATTGCCAAAGTGAGCGTGCTCGAAGGACCCCTCTGCTGAAGAAGATGCTGTTGATTGGAGCTGAGCTGGACTTAGCTGGTGGGTCCTGAAAGCTATGCTTAGGCTCAACTGAAGGAAGCAGCAGGCTGAGTCCTTAGTTTTCCAAATGCAATTAGCTTCCTGAAGCTTCAGTCAATTTTCAGGGAGCTGGGAGTCACAGCACCCTCTTTCAGTTTCTTAAGCTCACGTGCTTCAGACAAAAGGACAATTTAAGGATCTTGCCCTGTTTAGCATTCAACTGATCACTCTTCAGAGAAAATTATTTCTAGATGGAACCAGGACAGAGGTAGCATGAAGAGAAGCATTAATGACCTAAATTTCCAGTAAGTAAAAAAAAAAAAATCACTTTCTCATGAAGATGTGCATCTGTGTTGGAGGTCCTATGATTCTTTTTTATTATTAAGATTGTTTTTGAAAAAACCCTCAGGGCCATTTCTAGTTTTAGACTTCTAGTCTGTGGAAGTAGTACTAGAAAATGCACTTCCTCTTCTCCAGTCACCTTCCCTAAGAACATTCTAGTCTGCTTGGTCCCCCAGGCTTGGTAGCAGAAAATCATGAAGGTGAATGTGAATTCACCAACATTGGACTTAAACAAGCCCGGAAAACCATCAGTGAAATCAACTGTGTCCATTAAGGTGGAGCAAGAACCTTCAGTGTGGGGAAGAATGCAAGCTGGGTCTCCTATTCACCACGATGTCAGCCAGGCCATCTCTGGCCCTGGCTGTGCCCACCCTGACAGACAGTCGTGGGAACACATATAACCCTCCCCCATCTAGGCCAGACTTCCTCCCTGTCCAGTACATCCCTGTGGGATTGATCCAGGTCCTTCTTCACCCCATCATTGTCTCATCACAGTCCAAACTCAAAGGCTTCAGAGAGATTCAAGAGGAGATACCTTAGGGGGCTGGCACCTTTGGGCAGCCCAAAGTCCCTTTCAACACTGCTGTCTCAAAGGGTAAATCCTTTGTTTCAAGGCAACAGGGACCATACAGTCCCCCAGGGAAGTATGGGCTGAAACTAGCAGATGTTTTGTAAAGTGTTTAGAGCAGCTCAGAGCACACACGGCTGTAGAGAGAGGTCAAGGCTGGCAGCGCCCCATCCAGCCTACAGCTCCCCATGCACCTAGGTTCCCCTGCCCAGAGCAGCTCCTGATGGGAGAGGAAGAGGCAAGGAGGATTGACAGGCAGGTACCTGCTACATGCCAGGCGCTGGGCTGGGGTTCATGTGTGTCCCATTTCATAGATGATGACAGAGAGGCTCAGAGGTGACATGACTTTCCCAGTAACTCTCCCTGAAGACAAAGGCATCCTAGGGTAACTCCCTCTCACCTCTTCCAAGCATGTGGACCATTCTGAGTGGGAGTGGGTAATGGTTGAGCAGACTGGTGTGACAAGAATACTGACCAAAAGTGATCTATCCTTGCAGCTCTCTCCCTCTCCTACCCCTCTCCACTTCAGTATGGCTTGGCTGTAGGTGTACAGGCAAGTGAGAGGCACGTCAAAGTAAAGGATGCTCCCAACAGACCCTCTGATCCCAGGGCCTTGAAGTGAGAGGCCCAAGTGGACTACAACAGCAACCGTGTTAGGGCAGGGCAGTGAGCATCAGGACAGGGCTGAGGAGGAGTCCTGAACTTGAATTTCGTGCTCCAGCCAGGAGCTGCTGGAGCCGCCCCAGGCTAACTGCTACGTGCCTGAGTGAAGTTAATAAAGTTGCATCCTAATAGCCTTCGAGGTCTCCTGGGCTGACGTCCCTGAGGGGCCCAGGCATCAGGAGGTGCTTTGTTCATTTATTTTGGCAACTTGAGCTCTGTGTGCTTCACGCTGCTCTTCCCGTCTGTTTTGCAAGCTTAATAAAGTCCTCGTAATGAGGCTCGACTTCAGTGAGTCTGTGCAGAAGCCTCTGAGAAATGGGGCAAAAGTGACAGGCTTTTTTTTTCTTTCTTTTTTTTTAAAGAATTTACTGTGTTTGCAACAGAGAGAGGTAAGTACTAACAAACTTCTACTCCACTGGTACAGCCCTCATTTCTACACTGTGTCTCCTAGGGATACCCTGTTCCTACTTGAGTATTTCCAGGTTGAGATTTTGCACAGGCACTCTCAGGAAATGGGGCTCAGGAGGTAAAGACACATATCCCCAGTGGCTGGGCAGAGGCTTTGCTATCCACTCAGGGTTACACCTCCTTGTGCCTCCTTCAGTATGGTTGTGTGTGTGTGCATGTGCACACTAGCCCTGTGCTAGATGCTGATAAAGAAAAACAGGAAGCAGAAGTGGAGACTGTTGCTTGGCCCTCCCAGGATAGGAGGTAGCTGGTGAGGTCTATATACGTTGGGGAATAGCACGCACAGCGTATGCTCAAGGGGAGCTGTTTTTACTGCAAGGAAAAGACTTTGGAGCTAATGTTCCTCAGAGAGAAAATTTCCTGGAAGAGGGTCCTGACTTTGGTCTTGAAGGAAAGGGATAAAGAATGAGAATACTACATCATATTAGATATGTATGTTACGTTATTCACCAACGCTATGAAAGACATGTTGAGATCATCTCTGTTTTCACAGATGAGGAAAACAAATCCCAGAGAATTTAAGCAACTTGCCCAAGTTCCCACAGCAGAGTCAGTGCCTAAACCCGCAGCTATCTGACCCTACAGCCCACATCTTCCTACTCTTTCTCATTGTCATTTTGTTGCTAAGTCATGTCTGACTCTTTTGCGACCCCCTGGACTGTAGCCAACTAGGTTCCTCTGTCCATGGGATTTTCCAGGCAAAAATACTTCAGTGGGTTGCCATTTCCTTCTCCAGGGTTCTTCCATGGTATAGGACTTGGATTAGCAAGAGAAATTTAGGAAGAAGTTCATGGAGAGAAAAAATGCTTTTATTTTAAATAAAAAACATGAAAAAAGGTTGAATGCTCAATCTCAAAAGATGAAAACCAGGGTGCCTGCAAACTAATTATAAATTCTAAAAAGACAACCCAACAAAAACTCAAAGAAAATTTCTTCCATCAAGGAGAGCTCTATCTCCTTATCTGTTGCATTAATTTCCTCAGGCTGTCATAACAAAATACTACATCTCAGTGGTTATGACTAGACAGAAATTTATTTTCTCATAGTTCCAAGGGCCAGAGTCTGAAATCAAGGTGTTGGCAGGGCTCTCCCCAAAGGCTTTAGGGGATGATACTTCCTTGCTTCTTCCAGCTTCTGGTAGAGGCTCCTGACATTATATTACTTTATCCACCTACCCTGACATTCTGACATTCCTTGGCTTGTGGCAGCATCATTCTGATCTAATCTCTGCTTCTGTCTTCACGTGGCCTTCTTCCTATGTTTCTCTGGGTCTCCTCATGTTCTTTTATAAGGAAGCTGGTCATTGGATTTAGGGCTCACTGCAATCCAAGGTAGTCTCATCTCAAGATTATACCTTAATTACATCTGCAAACGCTCTATTTCCAAACACAATTACATTCACAAACCAGGAGTTAGGATTTGGACATATCTTTTGAGTAACACAGGGCTTCCTTGATGGCTCAGATGGTAAAGAAGCTGCCTGCAAAGCAAGAGACCAGGGTTCAATCCAGAAAGAAAGATCAATCCAGTCAGAAAGATACCCTGGAGAAAGGAATGCCAACCCACTCCAGTATTCTTGCCAGGAGAATCCCCTGAACAGATGGGCCTGAAAGGCTAGAATCCATGGGGTCACAAAGAGTCAGACATGACTGAGCAATGAAACAACAACAATTCTATGAGATTTCCTTCCGCTCAAAACATGATATGTCTATTCTTGCTTAATACCATACTGTCTTGATTACCATAGCTTTATAGGAAAACTTGAAATCAAGTGCTCTAATTTCATTCTTCTTTCCAAAAGCTGTTTGGCTAGCACACATACTTTGCTGTTCCACAAGTAAATTTTAGAATCAGCTAGTCAATTTCTCCAAAAATAAGTAAATAAATAAAGCCTGCTGCCATTTTGAATGGGATTATATGGACTCTTGCTTAAAATATCTAGAGTTCATTTTATTTCCTGTTCTCTATCCAGGCTAACAAAGAGTCTCCCCTGGCCCTTGCTTCTGGACTTCCCCCTCCATTCAGTTCACCTGGGATCCCTATTCAAGCTAATGACAAAGACAAGAACCCTTTAGCCTCTCCCCAAGTCCTGAGCCACTGGCTTCGATGGGCAGCTGTTGAAATGCACCTCTCCAGTTATCCTTGGTGATGTATGTCTCCTTCCCCATCCCCCTCTCCCATTGGCTGACACTCCATTTTTCTTCCCTCACCCAGCACTCTCCCTCTCCCAGCACTCTCCCTCTCCCAAGCCCCTTCTGCCACCTATCACCTTAGCTTAGAGTTAAAAGACCTTTAACCTATGCAGATTTATTTTTGCACAAGGAAGTACAGCTCTATCCATGGCCCTCATTTCCCTCTCCCTCCACCCACCCACCATACTGCCAACCCAATTCCCTGCCCCAGTGCACAAAGCTTACAAACACTCCCCGCAGTCCTAGAGAAAGAGATGGCCAAATCCCTCCTCTTCTAGCTTCCAAATTGCAGGCTTCTGCAGATGGGAAAATATAAGGTGTGAGGCCCTAGAAAGTTCATAAACTTTTATGCAGATTGGTTTTAGTCTGGTTTAAATTAGGCAACAAAATAGAATTTCCAGATGTTCTATTTGGAATTAACTTGGCTACAGAGAAAAGGCTACTAGAAGGAGGAGTTGGTAATGGGGTTATTTTTACATTCCAGAAAGGGAGTCACAAACAGCATATGGACTTGATTAGAAGAAAAGAACCTGCTGGTTGGCACATTAAGAAGACTGTTCTCATTTATTCTGGTTGAGGACATGCAAAGGTGCAACGAAACATTCTCAAGTCACTGGGAAGATAAAGGGCCTGGGCAATGGTGTTTTGTCCCAGCAGTCAGCTAAAAGCAGAAAGGATTTTGGGCAGACGTAAAGGAATTCTTTGACTATAAGTCTGATCTTCTCAAACTTTAATGTGTGTTTAATGAATCCAGAATGGATCTTATTAAATGCAGACTGCAATGGGTAGATGATGCCATAGCTTCTGGTCCACAGGCCATGTGTTATAGAGCAAGGCATTACGGTGTTAAAATGGAGCTAGGAAAGAATATTCCACTTACATCGAGTGTTTCTTAAGGACCTTCCACAGATCAGACCCATGTCCAAAGGCCTGAGGTTGGGGAGTCCAAGAGGGAACATGTGGAAGTTGGACATCAGCATAATCTCCAGTGAAAGTAAAGTATGGATAAAGAACTAAGGTGAGAGCCTTTGATTGACAGCCAGGCTGCGCGGCCGGGACGGTCCCTCCGCTCCCGATCCGGTGGGAGGGAGGGGGGTTTAAAAAAAAAAAAGAACTAAGGTGAAATTCAATAAATAGGAGTCATAGATCTTCAACTTGAAGTGCTATGGGGACCCTGAGGAAAGAGTAGCCAATTCTATGGGAACTAAAGGAGGTTCAAACAAGCCAGGTCATGGGGATGATGGTATGTCAGGGAAGAGAAGGAGAGGCATTCTTTGTGAGAGGAAGAGTATGTGCAAAGTCCCAGAAGGTATGAAAAAGCCACAATATGTTTAGGAAACAGTGAACTGAGTGGACCACATGGTGGATGAGAGAAGAACTAAAACAATATAGAAGCCAAGTTGGAAAGTCCTCAGAGTCATACTAAAAAATTTGAAATCACAGCAAAAAGAACCACTGGGCACATTGAGTGAGAACAAGAGTAGCTTGGGTTTATGTCAGGGGTGAAAACTGAAGAGGAGGGAATGAGATGCCTTCATCCTTGTTTAAGATGAGATGAGAGGACCATAGGCCTGAGTAGCTTGACAATAGCCAACACGAAGTCACAAAGTTAGACCTGGTGCCCTGCCTCTGCCTTCATCTTCCCCACTGAGTTCAAGGCCAATCAACCTGAGAGTTTCATGGGCAAACTCAGGCCCCTATAAACATAACAGAAAGGCAGATGTCTGGGACTCAGAAATACAAGCAGAGAAGGGAAAAAGGAAGGAATCTTTGGGTCAGGTTTAAAGGGCTGAGCATTTTCATTCATTCAAAAAATCCATGCTGTGCCCTTGCACAGGCTTCTCTGTGTCTTCTGAGAAAGGGTCCTTGTAAAGGTGAGGTCAGGTATAGCAAAATGTATGCCCAGGTGCCAGGAAGATATAAAGGGGTGCCAGCTTGGGTGGGCAGAAAGACAATGAAATCAAGCGAGAAGCCTAAAAGAGATGGTCCCTTGGTTGAAGGTTGACGGGCAAGAAAATATAACCGGGAAAAGAGGAGGGATAATTCAGGCAGCTGGAACAGATAAAAGCACATGGCATAAGGACCTGCCCCTCCATTCAGCATGGAAGGGCAGTGGGGCTAGGAATGGGTTGTGGCGTGGCAGAAGATGAGTCTTGAGTAGAAGCTAGATCTTCAAGGGTTTCTGGGGTCAGAGTATTGATACTGGGGGAAACTAGCCTAGTGGAATCCTGTCCATCAGGAACTAGGCATAACAACAGTGACACCAACAAAAAGGCCAAGAAGCTGCCTGTGCCAGGGCCACATGGACCAACCTGCACAGCCCAGGACAAACTACGGTGGCTTCACAAGGCTGGGCCAGGACCCCACCAAGTACTTTCCTGTGAATGCTTTGGGCAGACATGTGGGGTCAGGGTCTGATCATGGGGCCATTAACGTCATACTTCCCTTCAAGGTCACCTCAAGAAGAACTCTCATCCTTGCTGACATTCCCAGCCCAGCCAAGGAATGTGAACAGAGGTGATGGGCTCCTATGAGGAATCCTTGAGTCTCCACCCGTTCCAATCAAACAAACGTCACCACTGGCATCAGTTGATGCTGAAGTTTAAGATTTCTGAAAACTCAGTTTGGTTGGAACATCAGAAGCTAGATGAATCATTCCAACCTGTTATCAGTCTGAAAGGACCAGGAAGAGAGAATAACTGGGAATAATCACAGCAAAATGGAGATGAGGGGCCTGAGATTAGGACCTTAAGGAATAGAAGCAACATGGAAGGAAGTGGGCATCAGGGCTGGGTAGGGGCAGAGCACTTCCCTGTGGGGCAGGAGCCCCAAGAGAGCTTGCCAGGAAGAACAGTGAGGACAGAAGGAGGAGTAGACAGAGAGCAGCATGTGAGGAGGAACTGAGAGAGAGCAGCATTCAGTGGTGCCAAGTGTTGCAGACACTCCAGTCCCAGCTGTTCTGAAAAGAAACCTGGATGGGGAGCCAAGAGGAGAGCTGCAGATGTGCACCCTGTGTCTACACAAGGGTAGGGAAGCTTCTAGAGGTACAGACACTCCTCACACCTGCTGTGGTTAAAGAAAAAAATCTTATTCTGAAACTTCTTTAAGTGATAGGGAAGGCCTTATTCTGAACTATTGCAATTGGGGAACCATCACAACAGGGGAGAAGAAGTGGGCTCAACTTCAAGAAGTGGGACAACACAGCCTCTGGGAAGGCATAGGTTCCCTTGTGGCCTCACAGCAGAGTGAGGGCATCGGTGGATGGGAAATTCCTAAGAGGAGGCATCAAGGGTAAGGGGCTTCTGTTAAACCAACTTAACAGGATTCTTGCTGAAAACAGAGAACCCTCATTTGTAGACTTTGCCAATTTCTGTGATGCAAATATGTCCCCTTGAGGCTTCCCAGGTGGAGCAGTAGAGAATCTGCCTGCCAGCGCAGGAGATGCAAGAGATAAGCGTTAGATCCCTGGGTCAGGAATATCTCCTGGACCATAAAGAAGGCTGAGAGCCGAAGAAGATGTTTTCTAATCGTGGTGCTGGAGAAGACTCTTGAGAGTCCCTTGGATAGCAAGGAGATCAAACCAGTCAATCCTAAAGAGAATCAACCCTGAATATTCATTGGAAGGACTGAAGCTGAAGCCCCAATCCTTTGGCTGCCTGATGTGAAGAGCTGACCCACTGGAAAAGACCCTGATGCTGGGAAAGACTGAAGGCAAGAGGAGAAGCGGCTGACAGAGGATGAGATGGTTGGATAGCATCACTGATTGAATGGACATGAGTTTGAGAAAACTCCGGGAGATAGCGAAGGACAGGGAAGCCTGGCATGCTGCAGTCCGTGGGGTTGCAGAGTCGGACATGACTGAGCAACTGAGCACACACACAAATATGTCCCTTTGGCTGATTTCAAGATGCCAAATGACATCACTGGACTGAGTTGGGCAGAAACACTAACAGTGGGCCCATCATACTGCTCTGCTCTACTCTCTATCTGAGGAGGTGGGCTGTCAGTCTCTGTGGGGAGGAGAGGACACAGGGAACCTACGCCTTTCTAGAGGCTGCCTGGGGTCCTGCCAGATGGACACTGATCAGCTCCTCTCTCACCTCCAGATCACCTCACTCACCCAGTGCCCCAACCCATGCCCACCTTCTGACATCCAAGCCCACTTTCCTTAAAGTCTACACCCCATACATAACTCTGCTGCTACTGCTGCTAAGTCGCTTCAGTCGTGTCCGACTCTGTGCAACCCCAGAGACAGCAGCCCACCAGGCTCCCCCGTCCCTGGGATTCTCCAGGCAAGAACACTGGAGTGGGTTGCCATTTCCTTCTCCAGTGAATGAAGGTGAAAAGTGAAAGTGAAGTCGCTCAGTTGTGTCTGACTCTTCTCGACCCCATGGACTGCAGCCCACCAGGCTCCTCCATCCATGGGACTCTGCAATGTATATCATTCTGGATTGTCTCCAATTCAATCACCTCCAAGCTAGGATGTATGAAGAAAGAATAGGAAATTCTATTTGTGTTATTACCTGGCTAGAGAGTAACACAAACTTTACAAATATCTAATTCAGGATTAAGCATTGCTGCCCTCACCAGTTCATTAAGTCAGACCCTCATGTGTCACATGGTATGTGGGGAATTCAGAGGGGACAGTGGCTGGCTGACAATACAATGGGAATGATGGCGCCTCCCTCACTTTTCTGATGGTTTCAGCATCTTGTGATATATATAGTATATGTGGAAATTATGGATTACATCATCTTAAATAGTAGAATGTTTATAATATTTTAAAATAAGATATGGGGTGACCATGAAAATCTTTTGTATCATAAGAGGACTGTAGGTTATCTCTTGGCAAAGTAATTTTTTTTTCTTAAGTAAAGGTGAGTGTATAGTTTTCTTTTGCAAAAAAAAAAATGTTCTAGATTTGCTGAACTTTTCTTTTATGGAACTGGCTCTTGTAGTTTAACAGCTGGAATATTCTTAATTTAAAACAAAGAACAAAAAAAAAACCCTATATTTTCCAGGTAAAGTATTTTCACAAGGAGTGATAAATAACCATTTTGCCCAAGCAACATGTGCTACAATAAAAGTACTTTGAGAACAGATGTTTGTAAATGTTTCCATCACTGTGTGATTTTATTCCCCAAGATAATATATGTCATACTCTTTCTTTATAAAACTCTAGTATTTGCACACTTAAAAAAAAAAAAACAACTTGGAAACAATTTTCTAACCTATTTAAAAATTTTCCAAGGAGAGCTTCAGTGGATCTTGAACCCATTTGTTAAAAATATAACTTTTGATTAGTTTACACGAATTGACATTAAGGAAGATGGAAACTGACTAGCTGACTAGATGAATTTCAATAAAAACCTTTGCACAATTGCTAGATGGGATTTTTTTTTTTTAATGAGCGTCTTGATTTAGTAAGCATAGCCAACATTGCATTTCTTCCATTTGGATTTCAACGTCTTTATAAAGATTCTTGTTTCAGCTCTGACACCATTAAAACTAAGTATTTTTAGAAAACCAAACTTAGAACCAGAGCTTTGAATCCAATGGTCTACCACAAAGGGCTAAACCAACATTAAAACATATTCAAATACATTTTTTAAAACTAATAATAATTCTGAATGAGAACAAAATGTCTTTTGCCATTAACAAAATTAACCTTTTAATACTAAAAAATGTTAATAAATGTACCTTTATTCCATGGACTTTGTTTCTATAAGTACTTAATTTCCTTTGTATTTATTTCCTTTTATATCTAGTTTCTTTTGTCCTATTCATAAATGCAACTAATAAACATTTTTAAAGTGCTACTCCTTTTGTTTTTAGCTCACTATCAATTAGTCTCTAATTCTGTGTATGTTTTATCCTAAATAGAACACTAGTGCAGAAAGACATACATATGGTTTATAAATAAGTAATCATAACAGGTGGACATGGAACAACAGACAGGTTCCAAATAAGAAAAGGAGTATGTCAAGGCTGTATATTGTCACCCTGTTTATTTAACTTATATGAAGAGTACATCATGAGAAATGCTGGGCTGGAAGAAGCACAAGCTGGAATCAAGATTGAAGGGAGAAATAGCAATAACCTCAGATATGCAGATGACACCACCCTTATGGCAGAAAGTGAAGAGGAACTAAAAAGCCTCTTGATGAAAGTGAAAGAGGAGAGTGAAAAAGTTGGCTTAAAGCTCAACATTCAGAAAATGAAGATCATGGCATCTGGTCCCATCACTTCATGGGAAATAGATGGGGAAACAGTGGAAACAGTGTCCGACTTTATTTTTGGGGGCTCCAAAATCACTGCAGATGGTGATTGCAGCCATGAAATTAAAAGACGCTTACTCCTTAGAAGGAAAGTTATGACCAACCTAGATAGCATGTTCAAAAGCAGAGATATTACTTTGCCAACAAAGGTCCATCTAGTCAAGGCTATGGTTTTTCCAATAGTAATATATGGATGTGAGAGTTGAACTGTGAAGAAAGCTGAGCACCGAAGAATTGAAGCTTTTGAAGTGTGGTGTTGGAGAAGACTCTTGAGAGTCCCTTGGACTGCAAGGAGAGCCAACCAGTCCATTTCAAAGGAGATCAGTCCTGAATGTTCATTGGAAGGACTGATGCTGAAGCTGAAACTCCAATACTTTGGCCACCTCATGAGAAGAGTTGACTCACTGGAAAAGACTCTGATGCTGAGAGGGATTTGGGGCAGGAGGAGAAGGGGACGACAGAGGATGAGATGGCTGGATGGCATCATCAACTCGATGGACGTGAGTCTGAGTGAACTCCGGGAGTTGGTGATGGACAGGGAGGCCTGGCGTGCTGTGATTCATGGGGTCGCAAAGAGTTGGACACGACTGAGTGACGGAACTGAATCATAAAAGGGGACTGATGGGGCTCATGATTAAAAGTATATAGTGGGGGCTTCCTGGTGGTACAGTGCTTGAGAATCTGCCTGCCAATGCAGGGGACATGGGTTCCATATCCACCCTGGGGGGATCCCACATGCCACGTGGAAACTAAGCACGTGGGCCACAACTACTGAAACCCACGTGCCTAGAGCCTGTGCTCTGCAACAAGAGAAGCCACCACAATAAGAAGCCTGCACATCATAGTGAATAGAGAGGGAGGTTCAAAAGGGAAGGGACATATGTATACTTATGACTGATTCATGTTGCTGTACAGCAGAAACCAACACAACATTGCAAAGCAATTATCTTTCAATTAAAAAAAAAGTTTAAAAAGCATAGCCCCACTCAGCATAACTAGAGAAAGCCTGTGTGCAGCAATGAAGACCCAACACTGCCAAAAATAAAATTGGATCAATAAACCTTCTTTTAAAAAGTGTATGGTGAGCACTCTTGCTTCCTGTCAGTGCTTTGCTTCACCAATAGGCTGAAGTCTCCTTGGTGACAGGGAGAGTGACATAATTCATCCACAACTTCTCTATCCCACCCAATACCTGGCCACTGCTGCTCAAGAAGCATTTGTTGAATGGAGGGATGACACAGCAGCGCAGTCAGGAAAGGATGAACACAGTTGTTGATGAGGCTGGGACAATGACATTCCCTCCTTGGCACTCCACTTGCCTGGGAGTGAAAGCGAAGACCTGTGCTTAAGTGACAGCTTTGCCACAACTTGCTTAGTGACTTTGATTTTTTTTTTCCTCAGCTACAAAATTATGTTTCTCAAACTTCAGACATTTATGTGCCAAAAGGACTTTTGCCATTTTCTTATATCCCTATTTTTTAATTAACCTAATACTTCTCTTTTTAAAAACACTTTTTTTACAAGCCTTCCCCTCAACAATAGCCTGACATGGTGGGATTAATGAAATAGTTATTTTTGTCTACTACACATTAAAATAAGTAGTGACTCTTAAAATATAAAATGTTCATATTCTTGTTAACCAGAGTCTATGCACAATTCTTTGTAAAACTTGGAGCCAGATGGTTATTTCTAAGGTCCATTCAGCTCTGAGCCTTGTGAGTCCGTAATTCTATGAATGGAGTAATCTCCTGACTCGCTGAGGGCTCTCCAAGTCTGGGCACCAGGTCAGGACTGAGGCTCCCACCTTATCTCTGAAACTCAGGAAACACTTCCATCTTTCCATCTGGATCACAACTTCGGACAAAGTTTTGGGAATAAAAGTGGGATCACTTTTATTTCAATATGACACGCTCTGTCTTGGTGTCAACCACTACAATTCAGAGTAATACAGTACTGTATCCAGGAATCTCTTACATTTCAAGCTTTTAACTCAGACCTCCCTTTCCGCTCACAAACACTGAAGCAACAGTCAAAGTGGTATTGCCAAGATTGTGGACTTTATGTGCAAAGTAATGTGGGGATTGAGCCCCATGCTTAGAATAGGGGGACTGGTTTCTGGGTCCAAATGACCAGCAACTACTTTTCAGCAGCATCGCAGTGGGCTTGTCACCTGGAGCACCTCAGGCGTAAATGAAGCCATGACTGGTCCCATCCCTGGCATGAACGATGGGGACTATTTCAGCATGTGCATCCATGGCCGCTGTTATTCTGACAATCAATATTGCTCTGCTCCAGGGCCTGCGCTGAGCATGGAGGACCCAGTGGCAGCCAATACAAGGAGCTCTGCCCTCATGGAACTTACGTTCTACTAGGAGGAGTCAGACAAGGAAGATACTGTTATATATCATCAAACAGTGGGGGATTTTAGGAGGTGGAGAAAAATAATCAGGGTCAGGAGGATGGGGAATTGACAAGAATCAGAGACTCATCCATCCCCAGACTGCAATTCCCCTCCACACCCTGGTATCAGCTCCCTTCCTTCTCTCTCTGTCCTCTCTCCTATTCCCCCTCATGAATCAGACTCCATTACTCAGCTCACAACTAACAGCATGAACCATCCACCAGTCCCCAGACCAACATTGTGATGTTCCCTATCTGGTTCCTGTCAGACAAGTGATTAGCCTTGCCCTGAACTAAGCCAAGACAGAGCTGGAACCTCAAATCCTAAAGCAGAAGCCCCAGCCGTCTGCCGTAGAACCTGGATAAGTCACTCTGCTTCTCTGGGATGTCACAAATGCAAAAAATATTGAGAGAAGTAGATTATAGTTCAAATCATAATGATGCTCCCAAGACCCTGTGTATGTGTGTGCATTAAGTCACTTCAGTTGTGTCCAACTCTTTGCAACCCTATGGACTACAGCCTGCCAGGCTCCTCTTTCCAAGGGATTCTCTAGGCAGAAATACTGGAATGGGTTGCCATGCCCTTCTTCAGGTCCTAAGACCCTATAAAGACATGAATCCTGAAATGGGGACAGAAGTTGGAGCTGATGTAGCCCCCAAAGTCATCACTGACCTAAGTGATCTTGGGGAAATATCCACTTATAGCACATATAACACCACAGCCTTGAATTCCTGTCATCTGCCAGGCACTGTGCTAGACTTTTATTTGTCCCCACAGTCCTACAAGAGCTGACTTAGACCTAGTAGCTTCTGCCAGCTCCTTGCTTTTCCGTCTCCCCCCTGCCTCCTTCCTGTCCAAAAGAAAGCAGGGTTTATGGGCCAGAGGTCTCACAGTAGAGCACGGCATCTGGCCCACAGACATGGTTTGACTTCAATGTGCAGGTGGTCTGTACCATATTTTAAAAGGATACTAAACAGTAACCAACTAATTTCACACTAAATAAAAAAGTCTTTTAAAAAAAATCTGAGTCTTCAGCCCATGTTTAAACCTGGCATTGACTGGAGCTGGGCCACAACAGCCCCATGAGACAAAGCATGGGCACACCAGTTTGCCACAGACCCCACTGCTCTCTATTGCCTCCAGGTTAGCTCCATTCACTCATTGGAAATACTTCTCTAGCCTAGTTCCTGACTCCTGGCCTCTGTTGCAGAACTTTGTCACAAGTGCTAGAGGATGTCAGGATCCAATGAGTAATGGTACACTGAAATGTTCTTGGCCAAGCGAGCTATAGTGAACATTAGATTTACATAGGAGACAGAAATGAAACTAATAATAGCTTATTGGAGTACCCACTCCATCACAAGCATGTGCAAAGTGTCCTCACTACTCATTTCATTCTGTCCTCATGGCAACCTGTCGGAAAACTTCTTTCCCAAAAAAAGGACAAGGACACAGAAATTTAAGAGAGGATAAGTGACTTGTTCAAGGTCATACTTTTGATATTGAGCCCAGACCAGCTCTACTCTGCCTTAAGCCAGACCTCCCCTCACCTTGCATTTGTCTAGTCCTTTTGACATAGTCTAGTCCATTCTCTCTAGTCCCGGAGAAGGCAATGGCAGCCCACTCCAGTACTCTTGCCTGGAAAATCCCATAGACAGAGGAGCCTGGTAGGCTGCAGTCCATGGGGTCGTGAAGAGTCGGGCATGACTGAGCGACTTCATTTTCACTTTTCACTTTTATGCATTGAAGAAGGAAATGGCAACCCACTCCAGTGTTCTTGCCTGGAGAATCCCAGGGACAGACGAGCCTAGTGGGGTCGAACTATGGGGTTGCACAGAGTCGGACCGGCATACAGAGGGCCGTCTATGGGGTCACATAGAGTCAGACACGACTGAAGCGACTTAGCAGCAGCATAGCAGTTTGACTTTTCCAAGATGTGAACTCTGGCTCCATTTTTAAAATCAGGATTTTGTTCTAAACAAAATGATGTTTTAAGGAGTCTACCAGATATATTTACTCTCCTGTGTTGCTGGCGAGGATGGCAGGGGTAGGCAGGGCTAGAGGCAGACAGAGCTAGCCTGGCAACTGTTAAGCCATGTCAAATTTGAGAGTGTTTGCAAGACCCATCAACAAGCATGCCTGTGTCTTTTGCAAGACTTCAGACATTCCAGGCCACCAGGCTGATCAAACCAATTTAACGGGGCTAGGGATGAGGGTGAGCTCAGATTTGCTCAATGTTAGGCTGTGTCTGGGCGTGCAAAGTCGTGCATTTCTCACTGCCTGGTCAATACCACCAGAGCAAGAAGAGAATTAAAGAAAAATGCAAAATGAACACTGCACATGTTGCTGGTGTTAGATTATCCTGCTGTTTGCTGGTTTGTTTTTGTGACAGATGATCCTCTAGAATCTGCTCTCCCAGCCCCAATCACAACGGGAGAGCTATTCTTTGATTCAGTCCATCCTTATTGAGGGTCATGTTGTGCAAGTTGTGTGCAGCAGACAACTCAGACATGATCCTTGCCCTAAGATAGACTCCCAGGCCACAGGGGACAGACAGGCGTGCAGGCAGAGCGTTCTGGATGTCCCCTCTAAAACACTGAATGAGGAGTTGGTCACTCAGCCATGAGTTTTGTGACTCTGGTAGTTTGAAAACCTCTCTGGGATTCACTTTTCCTCTCTCTAAAAGCAAAACGATGTAATACCTACTTCACAAGTTCACTGTGAGAATGACCTCATTGGGTACAAACAATTTTTAATTTTTCTCTTCCCAATCAAAAGGGAAATTGTGGGGCCCCCTGTCCTCTCACCTCACCTCAGTGAAGCCTGATACCTTGATAGACAACCCCCTACCCCAGGGTGCTCAGAAAATCTTCAGGTGTTGGGATCTAAGGAAGGATGCCGTGACCCAAGATCTCAGCATCTTGAAGGTAAAGTCTGTCTTTAAGAGAACAAAAGAAGAGGACCTTAAAAATAGCTAAAGGAGGAAAAAGAGGTGAGGGGGTTCAGTGGTCTTTTGCAAAGAATATCCCAAAGGGCAGGTATAGATTTTAATTCAGTTGGTCATCTAGCTTTTGAGTGTGTGCCTCCTCAGCTGTCAGGGTGGGAGTCACAAAGACAAATCATATCCTGGCCCCTCTCCGAGCAATTCTAGATTAGTGAGCTGTCTGGGCACCAGCTGTTGTCGATCAACTCTGTTCCTTGCTGATCATGCAAATGCCCAGTAAGGATTTGATAAAGGTGTAACTAGACTCCTGGTGCCCTAACATAGAGCCTAGTCTGTGTTCTTCAAAGCCAACCCACCACTGCATCCCTGCTCCATTATCACTCACATCCCCCTACCTGAAGCCACCCATGGACCCTCCAAACCCCTCAGAACTCTTGCATGCTAAGTCGCTTCAGTCAGGTCTGATTCTCTATGACCCTATGGACTGTAGCCTGCCAGGCTCCTCTGCCCATGGGATCCTCTAGGCAAGAATACTAGAGTGGGTTGCCATGTCCTCCTCCAGGGGATCTTCCCGACCCAGGGATTAAGCCTGCATCTCTTATGTCTCCTGCATTGGCAGGGGGCTTCTTTACCACTAGCACCACCTGGGAAGCCCCTCAGACCTTTGAGGATCACACTTCATATCAAACACTTTGTGACCAAAATTGATTCTGCCTATACAGTGCACTAAACTATTTCATTTGCCAACACGTAGTAGGAACACAATGAAAACCGATGAATTAAAGTTCCTTGTGGGCAAGGACCATGTCTTTATCTACATCCCAGACCTATTTGGTATGTTAATAAATTCTTGTAGCTGAGTTGTGCAGTTGCCACCGATGGAGAACACAAGCAGCCTGGGAGAAGACAATGTCAGTAAGTGGGCATCGAGGCCAGAAGTGGCACTAGCCATCTGTCCCAGGGAGGACCCACATGGTCACACACAATGGCTCAATAGCCAGAGTACCTGTTTAAAAGGCCAGCCCTCTAGCTCCTTCTGCAGCTCAGAACCTTGGGCTGTGCTGCCTGCAGTCACAGCCACTGCCATGCCCAATGAGTGCAGAGTAAACAGTTTCTTGGTGAACAATGCTGAAATCTGAACCTGATAGGGATGAAAAGCCCCAAAGAGGGAAAATGATTGTTTGCCAAGTGATGATTTTCAAACCACACCTTCGAAAAGTTTAGAAGAAATGGGTCACAACAATAGCTTTTCCCCTCTTTGGATCAGGGTGATAGTTATTGAAGGATAACATTAGTATTTCCCCCAAATTCAGTGGCATTAACTGTTTAATTAATTAGGCAGACTACATCGACATCTTCCTGGCTTGCATACTTAAAAAAGAAATGTGAAACTGTTTAAATTTTCTGGAGCTTGACACTCATTATTTTCCAGTGAAGTGATAAGATTTGCAGCTCCAAAACCAAATTTAAGCTA
>NW_011495032.1:4660089-4661437 GCF_000754665.1 Bison bison bison
AATTTAAGCTATTTAAGAAATTTCATGTCAAGCCCCTCAGGGCCAGGTTTGGTCTCAGATAATTTTTCTGCTCATGCTCAAGTCTAGGCAAGGAAACAGAACACAGAAAACAAGAGGTCATGGATTTCTTAAGGCTGGACAGTCCTCCCACCCAGAAATTGCCTTCTGAGCTGTAAGTAGCCGAGGACCAAACTATGTTCTTAAATTCCAGAGGAAAAAATATCTCACCCTGGTTGCAATGAATTCGATACTTTTGTGCTCTGTGCAATATGAGTGATATACAATCCATATCAGGATTTCTAATCCTAAATGTAATATACATCCTGGAAAGAGAGTAATTCTTTGCTAATCTTTTTTAGTTTATTGCATTTGCTGTCTGGGAGCACTCAATTCTAACAAATCCACTCCTGGCCTTAAAAGTCACACATTACATTGTCTATCTTGTGATGTGATCAGTGGAGTCCGGTTATTTATTTGATGAAGAGCAAAGATTGTCCTCTGAGAACCCTTTCTCTGATTCTTTAACAATTACAATAACTGAATCATTATGCAAGAAACTAAACTCCCATTCAAAATGAATTTTAGATTTTGTTCTTATGCTTTCTGCACACTGAACTGAAAGTTCATGAGTTTTATGACCCGGTTGCGAGAGTGCAGACAAGCACTGGGGAGGGGTGGGATTTGAGCTCTCTTAGATTGTCATACAGAGAAATCACTGTATAAAATTTTAATTATCTATCTTGAAGTAATAATAAATGTTTGATGAGATAATAATGAGACATGCAGGGAAATGTTAATGAATGTGTGGAACATAAAGAGTTTAAATAAAGGAGGAAGCAAGATTGTTCGGTACATCGGCTGTTACTATTCATATATTTGCTACAGCATCCTAGAAGGATGCCTTGTGGTCATCCTGCTGTCAGGATAATATTGTGTTTGTTTACGGTGGAAACAAAGATCTTTGCATATTTTTCCCCTGGCAAAACTGTTACGGAAATAACTCCTAGATTTCCTGGAAATCTGCAGCCCTGTCCTAAAGTTCTACTTCACGTTTTTCTCACCATCTCTGGGCTGGTTCCTACTTCCTTGTTGCTATGGTCCAGGGAGCACTTGTACAAGAATAAGGACAGAATCAGTATCGGAAGCCTCAGGTCACTGACGTCATCAGCAATCACGGTGCTGGGGTGGTTCCTAACTTAATTCAGCAAAAATTAGAAGGTGTTTTCTCTGTCAGTGGTGTTTTTTACTTGGAAAAACACCATATAATTAAAACCATTTTATGAGTTTCTGCAAGAGGAGAAATGATGACTCAGGCCTCAAGATTTGTTGTTGGGGCGGGGGTTCCGGG
>NW_011495032.1:4661537-4694234 GCF_000754665.1 Bison bison bison
GGGGGGAGGCTGGGGGTGGGGGTGTGGATTCTACTCAAGCGAGAAATAGAAAGTATTGGCCAGATGGGACATTTGCAAATAGTTTTAATTTTTCCCTTATGCTTAGCAGGGCCTTACTGCATGACTCCAGGAAGAAGCAGAACCAGAAATAAGTAGGATGTATGAGAGCCTTTATCTGCCTCAGGACCAACCACCTAGGCATGAATTCTGAAGTAAGATTTGAACAACACAAAGGCTCTCAAATGTGGTGGGAAAAGAATGGGAGGAAGTGATCACTCACAACTAGCTCTAGGCAGATTTTACCTTTGACTCTTGCCAAAGTACTTAAATCACAGAAAGGAAATTTTCATCCGATAACACACAAGAAGAGGTAACTTTCAGTAGGTATGTAACATGTTCTAAGGCCTATATTAAGCACATCACAGGTATCAGCTCATCTGATCTTCAGAACCCCAAGACATAGGTACATCCCCACCCATCTTGCAGATTAAACAACTCAAGGGAGGAGAAACTAAGAATTCACCTCAAATCACAATGGCAGCAAGTGGAAGAGCCAGGGTCTCTCTTAAGTTGGAGCCTGGGGGTTCTCTTTGCACGAGGTGGTGCAGCCCTCCAAGCCCTTCCTCTGCACCGCCAGGGTGACACAGCCACTGCATCAACACAGAGCACAATCCCCACACGCTGTGGTCCTAGCCCAGCCAGACCCGGATGTACTTGCTGCAGAGGTTGGAGACAGACGGCCGCCGGGGCTGACAGAGGCCTCAGAGCTGAGTTCAGGGACTACCTGGGACAGATTCCCTTCTTTACAGACCAGGAAATGGAGAGGCCTGGTGGGGGTTGGGTTGGGAGGGGGTAGAAGAGTGGAGATAGAGAAAAAATCTCTCAGCTCAGTGCCTACTTTTCAGGAGCTAATTGTGTTCATCTGCTTTCTGGTCAACTTCTTAAAACCACTTCCCTCAAAATAAAATGTGTCAGGAGGGCTCTGCCCTACAGAGCATCCAGTAGGGACTTAAGGATACAGGGAGGAAGAAAGAGCACCAAGAGGAACTAAGAGAGCAAGAAGGAAGAAAGAGGAAGTCGTGCCTGAATTTAAGCAGCACATATTCTGGTGGGATTGAATTCCTTTTTGTTTGCATGTGTCACCGACTCAGTATTTCAAAGGGCACACCAACGACATTCTCATGAAACTAAGTCAGACTCAAAATACACCATTACGACTTAATATATCCAGTATGTAATTTGTACTTAGCGGAGAGGTATTTGGGACCTTTTTACCTCCTCCCCGCTCCACCCTTCGGGCTCCCAGGGGCACGGTGGGAGGTAGGCCTCAAAGCAACCTTTCTTTGTAATCTTCTGATACCAGTGGCAGTTGGACGGCTGTAAAATTACATCTGTCTCCTCTAAGGCCCTTAGGCCTGGACACTGATTCTCCGGCAAGAGAGTTGACCTTCCTGGGTCCTGCTTCACTGACATTCTGGAATAAGCCTCCAAGGCCCAGAGCCCAGAGAAAGATGCATAACAGAGGACCCCAAGTCATTCCTCCAGTGAGAGTTACCTCATCAGGGGTGGCACCCTCCCCCCTCTAAAGTTAGAGGCTAGCCTGGCAGACGTCAGCTCTGAAAGTGGCCACAGAGGCTGGTTTCCCTGCCGAGGCCCGCTGTGTTCTGCCTACAACAGATGCGCTGGTCCACACAGCTTCTCACTGGGCCAGACCAGGCAGGCTTTGCACAGGCGCCCCCACCCCAGAGTGTGCAGACCAGGCTGGGTGGTGATGGGGACATAGTTTAAACTGTTGCCTAGTGTTCTCCTAAGCCATCGCCTACTTTGGAAAAGAAAAAAAAAAGAACCTTCATCCTTTAGGCAACAGCTGGAAGGCTTGCCTGAATGGTGCGGCTTCAATGTGGAGGGTCACACGGTGCTGATCTAAGGGCTGTGAAGTCTTGCTCACCCAACTGTTGACACTCAGTAAACGGGGCAGGCGGGGCTGGTGCAGGCATCTGAGGAAGGAGGCGCCCACCCCACCCCCAGCCGGAGAAAGAATAGGAAGCAACTTCTATTCAGGGTTCACAGGGGTCCCAGCCCCCCTCCACCCCCTGCCAAAGCCACCAGGCCCCAACTCTGCTTCCAAGTTACCTTGTATTATAACAGGATTAAAGTATATTTAGCTCCTCTATTAGCATACTTTAGCCCCATTTTGGCCTACTTAAGGCTTCCGGCTGACTTTGATCACTTTTGCGTTCTCCTCACCAACAGGAGGGCCCCTGGCAGGCCCAAAAAAAGTGGGGGGGGAGGGGGGATCAGACTGTGAAATTGTCTTGATGCTCCTTCTCTTGTTCCCAATATTCTGCGGGCTTTCCTAAGCGGCCCAGTTTACACCCGGAATGGGCAGGAAGAGAAGAGGGAGGTAGGAGGAACCAATAATAATTAGGTCTTAGTTGGAAGAGGAGAGAAAAGGTTTGAGCATCTCCTAAGAAAGAAGGGGGGGGAACCCTATAATTTCTACAGTGTCTGCCTTTTTATTGCTTGCATTTGCATATAAATTAAATCCATATTGTAGCTTTAAGGCAAGCCCGGGCTTAGAATTCCGCACAGCTCGGGGTCCCATTGTCTTACAACCAGTTCTAGGCGGCGGCGAAATGAAAAGGGAGGGGACAGCAGAGGAAGGAGAAAGTCAGCTTTGTAACGTTTTTAATTGCCTGTTTGTTTTCTCCGCCAATTACAGGCAAATTAATATTTAAACTTTGGGAGGCTGTGAGGAAGCGCTTACAAAATAGATTTCAGCCCTCCTCTGTGTGCAGCCTGCTGCTCTCGACCATCCTATGCCTGAAATTTTGTGGTGGTGAAATTAAAAAAAAAAAATCATCATTAGAAAAAAGGACCAACATGGACCTAGACCCTGTTTCGATTTCTTCTCTCATGGCACCTCGTGTGCCAGGATGCCCCCGTGCTTCTGGACGGAGCCAGGGTTGCCAGGAAGGGCCCTGGCTGAGTGTCCCTGGCTTTCTTCAGTTTTCCTGTGGACCCAGAAGTCTGGCCCAGAGACTCTCAGCTCTGTGACAAGTGACCTCGGGTTAAATTCTGATTCACTGGAGTGTCGCCAAGGAAGCGTGGGCAAAGCCACTTTCCAAAGTCCTAGCAAGCACCTCAGGATGGGAATGATCACGCAGGTCTGGGGAGAACCCGGTGGGAAAGGGCCTCCCTGCTGTCTTAAAACCATTCTGCAGTGGTGGGGAGGTGCAGGCTTATCTCTTGAGGTTCAGCCTGGCCCAGCCAGCACATTTTAGGGAACTCCTGAGTCAAAAAGTAATCAATTACATAAAATTCTAACAGAAGGACAAGAGGCAAGAAGTCCCACCTAGGCCTATGCATCCTTTTTGTGAGATGTGTTGTTTGGGTTTATTTATTTAATTAACGTGGGTACTCTGCACTGCCTCTCCCTCCATCCCTTCACCTCCCAAAACATTTCTTCTCCTTATTGCTGCTACGGAGGTGTGTCATTTAATTTGGGAGGAGGGGCCCAGCTAGTTATTGTTGTTACTAGATTCATCTTATAAATCTCCATTCTGACATTACTTCAATAAATGGTTCCTCGGAGTCCTTGGCACCTCTTTGGAATTATCTGTCTTTGCTAAGCGTCCTCAGAGCCAGCTTCTCAAAGCCCTGTAATCGTCTACACTCTTGGAATTGATCTGTCTAGAGGTTTTTTGACTCCATCTTTTTTCTTTTTTTAATTTCCATAATGTTTCTTTCCTGGAAAGAGAGCCCAGAGTGCGGCGGCAGCTTATCAAACACAGCCTCCCCTTTCCTTTGTACTCAGAATCTCCAAAAAAATCCATAGTTCTCCCATCCCCCACCCCTGTGATATAGACACTGCTTCTCCCGTGCATTGAGGTCTTCTGAATTTCATTTTCACTTTCTTCAAAGACCACTCCAAAGGCTCCGTGTTCCTCACCGAACTGCACAGGATTTTTTTATTTCTTTGAAACAAGCCCTTCATGACTCCTCCCTGACCTGGTCCCATGTGGGCACTGCCAGATGGGATGCAGTTTCCTGGGAAATAATGGTACGTCTAATTGGGTGCATTTTGCCCATTTGCCTGATTTGTGTCTCTGGAAAATATAAGCTGCCCGCACTGGAGATGCCAATTCAGCACCTTCCACTGTGTGTCCAGGAAAAGAAAAGTTAAACTTGGTAACCAATTTTTTTAAGATCAGTCATTGACTGATTTGATGTTATCAAGTTGTTTCAAAATAATAAGAATGATAAGAATGGAAGCAAATATTCTTGATTGTTTACTCCAGGTCAGGCTCAATGCTAAGTGCTTTACAGCAGAACATGTATTTCATTTGTATCCTCAGGGCAACCCTAGATGAGCTATGTACTGCTTTTAATCCCAGTTTTATAGATTATATAACACAGAGAGGTCATGTAACTTACCGTAAGTCCCACAGCCTATAGGATGCACAAAGAAAGTGAAATCACTCAGTCGTGTCCAACTCTTTGCGACCCCATGGATTGTAGCCCACTAGGCTCCTCCGTCCATGGGATTCTCCAGGCAAGAATACTGGAGTGTGTTGCCATTTCCTTCTCCAGGGGATCTTCCTGACCTAGGGATAGAACCCAGGTCTCCCACATTGCAGGCAGACGCTTTAAATTCTGAGCCACCAGGGAAGCCCCAACCAGGGTTCAAACCCAGGCCACCTGCCTAGAGCCCATTAATTAACGTAACCATCTGCCAGAGTCCAACAATGTTACCTCTGTGACAACAGGCAACACGGGCGTCTGGAAGGGGCTGACCTGACACACCACACTCCCACTCACATCAGGCCTAGTGACAGCCTGTAAGGCAGTTCTCCCTTTCACTGATCAGAAACTAAGGCTTAGAAAAGTTAAGGATCTTTCTCTTATCTATTGCTAACAGATAAACTGAGGCATATTAAAATGTGTAAGAGTTTATTTGAGCAAAAACTGATCGGAATTGGGCAATGCCAAGCCAGAAATAACTAGGAGCCCCCCTCCACAGGTGCTGATCTCGGGGAGCTTTAGCCTACAGTAGCTTGAAGCAGGGCTTGGATTCCCCAGCCATAGATTGAGGCCAGATCACAGCAATGAGAGCACCAAATCCTAGCCACTAGACCAGTGGTGAGTGGCAGGGGCCCTGGCTCCTCAGCTTTGCAGAAAATAATTCCTATGAAGACAGAAAGTAATGAAACAAGTAAAGTATTTTTTAGGAGAAAAAGAGTACAGCAGGTATGGATAGACACATGGGTGGACTCAAGAGAGTCACTGAGTCGAACCCTCATGGTAGTTTGAATTACTTTTATGGGCATTTCTTCTGTGTTTCCTTTAGCCAATCATGATTTGCCTGGTTCACAGTCCATATTTGGTGTATCTCAGGATCCTCCCAAGTGTGCTCACCCATGTCTTAGCCAAGGTGGATTCTACCAAAAAGGCATGTGGGTAGAACATCCCTTGGCATCACTTCCCTTTAACCTCCAAGGAGGCTTTCCGCACATGTGTTGTCAAGGAGGTTTCCTGACTTTGAGACTAAGAAATATGTGGACTGAGCAGGGGCCAGCCTCCTCCCTTAACTGTCCTGTTATTCTCATCTTGGAGTTTCTGTCCACAGGGAATGAATCGCCAATTGCTCTACCCTGGGTGGAGGCCCATCTACCACCTGCCTCAGTGCCAGGAAAGATTTTATATAGAGAAAGTACAGAGGCAAAGAAAAGAAATTATTTGATTGGCTAAAGCTTAAAGCCTCAGTTCAGTTCAGTTCAGTCGCTCAGCCGTGTCTAACTCTTCGTGACCTCATGGACTGCAGCACACCAGTTAGCCGTTTACGACTGGTTATCCTTAGTGTTTTGATTTTGTAACTTTAAGGCACTTATAAGCTTAGATGTGGGTCGACTTCCTTAGGTCACCACTATGGCTCATCAGTGACCTGAGGAAGCTTATCAGTGTAACGGCTCATCAGACAAGTGTAAATTTGTCTACGTTTAACACTCTGTTCCTCATATGCATAGAGCCCACACTCAAACCCAGGTCAGCATGAATTCAAATGCCACCATCTTCCTACTGTATCACCTGCTCCCAGTGTAGACAACACCTGCATAAAAAGCCACGTCAGTAATACCCACTGACTCCAACAGCCAGCTGTCTCCATTACCACTCTTATAAGTGCCCACAGGTGTGTACGCAGCACTGCTCAGGCAGGTCACACAGACTCTACAAAAGGCTATGTGACCAGCCTTGTCCTCATAGATCCCACCTCTTGGGGTGAGGAACAGAAGAAGCCAGACACTTGGAAATGAGCTTGTGATCTGACTCAGCCAGCCAAATGTTTTCAAGATCACAGGCAGTTCGAATGCTCTGTTTCAATTTCTGTGGATTTGGGGGTTCCCAGACCTTTGAGCCAGTCCAGTACCCACCCCACCCCCCAGTCTTCTTCTCTGGCCAGCAGCTGAGCCTGTCCCAGATTCAGCCTCACTGCCAGGCCTGTGCTCATCAAGACTATCGTCACCAGGAGTGAGACTAGGGCGTGAGAGTGGCCCAGAGACCCTCCTCTCTGGGCCTCAGATAGCAGGATTAAAAGCCTATCATCCTTTAAACCAGGAATACATGCAAATGACACAAAAGAGAGCACAGAGTAAAAAACTCCCCTCCACTTCTATATCTCAGATATGCATCACTTAGTTCTCCTTCCCAGAGGCAACCACTGTTACCATTTTGGGAGTATATCCTTCCAAAGATCATCTGTGCATATATAAGCAATTTCACACACACACACACACACACATATACACGCTATGTAGGTACATAAACACATATGTATGTATATATGCTTATTGTTGTTTATAGAAATGGTAGCATTTGTTGTAGCTGTCCAATTCTTTTTAAAGGTTCTGTAATACCTTATTATATGGATATACCATGTGTGTGTACATGCCTAGCCACTCACTTGGGTCTGACTCTGCGGCTTCATAGACTGTAGCCCACCAGGCTCCTCTGTCCATGGGATTTTCTAGGCAAGAATACTGGAGCGGGTTGTCATTTCCTTTTCCAGGGATCTTCCCAAGCCAGGGATTGAATCCACATCTCCTGCATTGCAAGTGGGTTCTTTACCATCTTAACCACCAGGGAGCCCTGGATATACCATAGTTTATCTAATAAGTCTTCTAAGCATTTCTTAATTGCTTGACTCGTTTGCTGTTCTCAATGCTTTAGTGAAAATCCTTGTACATGGTCACCTCACAAGTGTGCTAACATATTTATAGGGAAAATTACTGGACCTAAAAGGGAATGTGTATTTTTTCATTTTGATAGTTGTTACCAAATTATTCTCTGTAGAGATTTTATCTTACACTTCCATCAACATTATATAAAAGTGCCTGGAGACTTCCCCAGTAGCCTTCCAGTGCAGTGGGTGCAGGCTCTATCCCTGGTCAGGGAGCTAAGATTCCACATGCTTTGGGGCCAAAAAACAAACAAACAAAACAGAAGAGACATTGCAATAAATTCAATAAAGACTTTAAAAATCATGCACATCAAAAAACACTAAAAAAAAAAAAAGTGCCTGCTTCCCCACAGCCTGGGGAAGTGATATAAAACTTTTTGCTCTTCGCCAATCAGGTGAAAAGTATTATCTCATATTTTGTGCATATTTATTTCTATTATTATGAGTGAAGTTTAGCAACTCTGCAAATGCTTAAGAACCATTTGAATTTCCTCATCTGTGGATGATGTACATTCTTTGTCAAATTTTCTGTTGGGTTGGTGGTTCTTATTAATTTATAATGGTTCTTTATACATAAGGAGACTCACTTTTTCCTGGTTACGATAAATTGCAAACACTTCACCCAACTTTTAATTTCATTTTGTTTATGGTGTTAGTTTTGTTTGTTTGTTTCACCTAGGTGGCCTTTTTTACAGCCTGGATTCTAGTTTCACATTCCCAAACCGTGAGTTACTTGATAAACATGATGGCATTTAGAGATGCTGATACTATTTTAAGGAATCAGAGATGTTTAATAGCATTGCTAAGATTCAAACTGCCAGCAGTTCAGATCTCAGTACCTTGGCCTGTGGAATGAGGGGGTGAGACTAGATGCTATGTAATGCAACTTTCAGTCGCCTCTGGCATCCTGTTCTTCCCTAAATCATTCCTACAGCTCCCAGGTCTCCCTGGGTCAAGGGTCTTGCTGGCCACTCTGCTACTGGGCACTGCTGATGGATACAGCTGTGGGAGGCTTCCTTGGCATGAGGGCCTTGCCTCCCCTGAGCCATAGATTCTTGTCCCCCTCCTTTTGGGTAAGCCTTTGACATCACCTCAACTGGACAAGTGTATAGAATTCACACCTACCACTCTCTGGCCTGCAGAGCACAGAGTAGACAGGAACCTGGGTCACCCGGTATAGCATTTAACTCCAGCCTTCCCCACCAAAACCCCCCAAACAACCTCTGACATGTGGATAGTCATCAAAGCCCCCTGACTCTGCCTTTGGAGTCACTTTGTAGATTTACATTCAGCACCTGGAATCACCTAGGAAGATACCCACTGTTCATTTTCAATACTTGGATAATATAAGCAATATAGCACTATACCTTGGGGTCAGGTAATAGGCTCCAAAGAACCTGAAGGGTGGCAACTGTGCTGGCCTTTGGTACTGCCGTCATGCTGATTTCCTTCAGCTGGTCTGTGTTCTCCCCTGGGAAATTTATATTTCTTCCTGGCATCCATCCTACATCTTCTCTGGCTACCACGGAGACAAAGAACTCCTTCCCTGTCTTTGAGAATGGCTTGTTTTAGAATTCTTCTCCAGCCTCTCACAGAAGGCCCTGGTCTGGAATATAAGAAGCCCCTTTTCTCCCTCCTGCCCTAACTCACAACCTCAAATGACATTTTCTGAGACCAAAAACTCCTCTTTGAAGCAAAACAACAAAACCCCTCCTCTGGTCTCATAGCAAAGGCCTGTCACTTAAGCACATAATTTAAGGGGCATTGGGGTCTTTGCAAAAAGGAATATTCTCTATACCCCTTGAGCTTAGCAGGCCAGACATTTTTACCTTCAGAATCACTCCTTTGAATGAGAAATAAGTAAGATTACTATATCCGAATGCTATAGCATATTCACTAGGACTAGGACTATTTTAAATGCCCTGGGCCAGGGCTGGGTGCTGGGGACAGAGAGGTGAGGGGGTTGGTTTGCCTCCAGGTATCCCAGTTAAGGCAGGAGAATACACCAAAGTTTTAGTGGGTGAGGCTCTAGTGGATCAGGCTCGTGCCTGGGGGAAGAGCTCAGGGTAACTGACTTGCTGATGTTCACCTTGGAAAGTCCAAAGCGTACCTGACCTTGAGAAGATGAGCTGTGGGGCAGGGGAATTTCATGCTGTTAACAGCTCTGTTTGTGCATCAAAGGGGAGCAGAGAGAAGAGGGACAGCTGAAAGGAAGGAGGTGACCAGAACACCTTGGCTTACCTCCCAATTTCTCCAGAAGTAAAGTCTGGGTCCAGCCTTGACGCAACATGCCTGCCAGAGCCGGTCCCAAACACCCTTCTCAGCGCTGTGCTATAAGCCAGCACAGTGCTATGTGCACACAGGGTGCCAGAAACTGGGCTAAGAGCTCTGCAGGCATCATTTTACTTAAACTGGCACCCCCTAAAAGGGAGAAGAAACAGGATTGGATGAGTAGAATGATTTATCCAAGGTCACCCAGCTAGGAACAAGAGATGAGATTAAAACACAGGTCTGTGCATCTGAAACCGACATGTTTAAACCAACTGCACTTGCTTCAATGGGAGAAAGGCCAGAGGGACACAGAAACCTTTTTCCTTTTACTGTTACCTGAAACAGATCAAAGGTCACTATGGGCCTTGACCCCAAAGAAATGGACCTGACGTGTTCAAGTTTCTCTACAGAGCAAGGAACCCATCTGATGGGCAACAGATCACATGTGTTAGGCTAGATGGAGTCTCAAAAAGTATCTTGTCTTGCAAGGGTTCAAATGTGCTCCAAGAAACCCACAGCATCTGGACAAGTCTGGCCACCAGGCTGCCCAGTGTCTCTATTCTCAGTCAGGTCAGCATCCTTGAAGTCCTAGTAAGCTTTTCAATAAGACACCATTTAAACAAAGGCTGTCAGAGGGTCGAGGTACGTCAAGGACCTGTGCTGGGCTGAGTGCAGACCCCAGGTCTCTCTGAGATCCAGCTCCGTTCTTGGCCTGAGAGCGCTTGTGAGAAAGCATTAATACCCAGGGAAACCTGCTCCTGGCAGGCTGCACGTGCCCCTAGGGTGCCATCCAGGGCATCCAGGGGCCCAGGGAATCTGAAAGCCCCCAGGCTCTGAGGACCAGCAAAAAACAACTGTGCTTAGGTCAAAAGGCAACAGCCTGCAGACAACATGAATGCAGTCAGGGGTTTACACATCACACACCAAGCCTGTTCATAATCTATGCTCTGGTCAGTGAAGCAAGGACTTCTGTGTGTGTCTGAGTAAGCCTGGTTCCCTTGGCCTCTCTGAGCTTCATTTTCTTCAGCTGCAAAATAGGGCTCATCAGATCTTTCCCACAGTATGTGCACTCACTTTGGGACTGAATGTCTATTATTTGGGGCTTCCTAGGTGATGCCAGTGGTAAAGAACCTGCCTGCCAATGCAGGAGATATAAGAGATGCGGGTTCAATCTCTGGGTTGGGAGGATCCCTTGGAGGAGGGCATAGCAACCCACTCTAGTATTCCTGCCTGGAGAATCCCATGGACAGAGGAGCCTGGCGGGCTACAGTCCATAGAGTTGCACAGAGTTGGACACGACTAAAGTGACTTAGCAAGCACGCACGTCTGTTATTTGATTTCCTTGTGCCTGTTTCCTTGTTAGCAAAAGGGATAGTTAGTAATTCCACCTGCCTCAAATTCTCCCAGGGGTTCAATGATTTCACACATGACCTGACAAAGCACAAAGCACCTGAAACAGTGCCCTGCACATACTAAGTCCTACAGACGTACATATACATACATGCAAATATTAATGTTCTTCTTCTTCTTGATCATGTTACCTCCCCGTGGCTGGGTCTTTGTGCATTTGTGTGGTTCTTGTTCTCCGGCTGGAGAGACCCCCATCTTCTGTGTTGTTTGGTGCCCCCATAGTACCTAAAATTCTCTTCGGCCCTCAGAGGCTGCTCTGTGACTTCACCCTCTTCCATCTTTTCAGTGTTCTCTCGCTGAGGACCTAAGTATCTCCAGTCCCCAGAGGGTCCAGCACCAAACCACTACTACTCTGAACTGACTGAATGAAAATAATGATTGTGGCCACACAGCCAGGATAATCTGAGACAAATTTAGAAGGCCCTTGACTTTCACAATGGGTTAAAATGACATTGTCTGCATTACCACCCTGACTCTGCACCTGGATCCACCGGCAAGAGAGAAGCAGGAGGCTATCTGTCTCTGCTTCTCCCACCGCACAGAGGACCCGGACGGCCATCCAGTCCTGCTCTGGGCCCACAGTGCCCCCACTTTGGTCAGGCCCAGAGGTGTGGGGCCTCCCAGTGGGCGGGCATCTGTCTTGAGTTTGGAATCTTGCCCATCCGTGCTGGCATTGTTCCTTCCTGCCTTTGTCTCATGGCTTTCCTTCCCACCGTTTTGTGCAGCTTCCAGAATGGACCCTTCTAATAACGGGTTGCCATCATATATTGTACACACACACATACACACACACACACACACACACCTGCCTCTGTCAGGCTCATTTTCATAGACCCTCCCACCCCTGGAAGATCTCTGCCTGCAATGTGCACCCCCACACACACCCTGGCATGCCCTGGCAACCTCTAAAGGCCCTTGTACCCTGCCACAGTGGTGCCAGCCCCTGAGCACAGGCCTTTTAGAAGTTCTTTCAAAGGGGCTTTATAGCTGAGTACTTGCGAAAAATGTGCCACTTACAGAGTTTTATCTGTCTATTCTATCTGCCGCTGGGGCAGATAGACCAGCATCCTCTTCATAACAGCTCGTTGCTTTCCATCCAGAGTTTTCCCCAGAGCCCCGCAAGGCAGCCCATCCTCCTGAAGGGGAGACAGGAAGGCCACTATCCCTCTGCCTGCTGTGGCCAAGCTGAGCTAACTTGGTACTCAGGAAGGTCACAGGGATAATCCACTGCCTCCAGGCAAGTTATCCCAGGATATCAGCCATACTGCCAGAAACTGAGATTCAAAATCCATTCCAGAATTTCAGAGCTGGGTGGTCAGCCTCAGCCTATCCAGTCTGAGTCCCTGTGTGTAATATGCAGGGAGCCCAGGCTTGGGAGGTGGCATAACCGCCATCAGTCACAGCGGCGTTCCCACACCACCTACTGGGCGCCCACTGTGTACAGACACTCCTCAGTCGGTGCTCACAACAGCCCTGCCAGGAAGATGCTATCAGCCTTGCCTCTTTAAAGAGGAGGAAACTGAGGTGCAGAGAGCCTAAGGAGCTTAACCCAGATCCCTCGGAAGTATGGGATCCAAGGTTCAAGCCCAAGATACAAGTATAGGACTCATCACTGCACTGTGTGCCTGGGAGGCTTTAGACCCAAGTCCTAGCTCTGCCGCTCACTTGCTGTGTGACCTTGGACAAATTACTCCATCTCTCTGAGTTGCTGAAATAAGGCCTACTTCGATGTATAGCTAGCAACAATGAGGGCTTCCCAGGTGGCGCTAGTGGTAAAGAATCTTCCTGCCAATGGAGGAGATGTAAGAGACACAGGTTCAATCTTTGGCTCAGAAAGATCCCCTGGAGGAGGGCATCGCAACCCACTCCAGTATTCTTGCCTGGAGAATCCCATGGACAGAGGAGCCTGGCGGGCTACAGTCCATGGGGTCACAAAGAGTCGGACACGACTGAAGCGCCTTAGCACACACAGCGACAATGATGGTGTAGGCCTGCCCATAATGAGGGCTTGATAAATCAACCCGTTCATTCTTGCCTGAACCTTGTAAAGTCTGAGAAGATTCCATTCTCACCCTAAGATAGTTTAATGTGCATTAATCTAATATTAACCAGAACTGGTTTCCCAGCTAACACATCCAGCCTTATAACCAACTCCAGTCCAAGTTCTTGTGAAAAGAGAGGGGTCTGCAGTAGGACTCTCTCAGGGTCATGGATAGATATGCCTATTCACCTTTAACCTGGACTGTGAACTTTATGTATAAACACCTTTAAGGACATATGACCATTCATGGAAAGCCCTTTGCCTTTGCACATGTTTTCCCCTCTTCTGCATCCTTCAGAACTCACTGAGGGCAGCAGCTCCTCCAGGAAGTCTTCCCTGATTGTACCCATGCCAATCCACTCCCAAGGCCTCAGGTCTCCCTGAGGTTTCCTTAGCACTCTGTCCCAGAAATTACCATCCTACTTTTTTCTAGCACTTAAATCACTCCATCTCAGGGGTCCGCTTCTCATCTTTCCATTCAGTGGTCCTCACCTTTTCAAGTGCAAAAAAAATCCCCTATTGTTGTTCTTCAGTTGCTAAATCGCGTCCAACTCTGTGACCCCATGGACTGCAGTGCACCAGGCTTCCCTGTCCTTCACTATCTCCCAGAGTTTGCTTAAACTCATTTTCACTGAGTCAGTGATGCCATCCAACCATCTCATCCTCTGTCAGCCCCTTCTCTTCCCACCCTCAATCTTCCCAGCATCGGGATCTTTTCCAGTGGATTGGCTCTTCACATCAGGTGGCCAAAGAATTGGAGCTTCAGCTTCAGCAACAGTCCTCCCAATGAATATTCAGGATTGATTTCCTTTAGGATTGACCGGTTTGATCTCCTTGCAGTCCAAGGGACTCTCAAGAGTTTTCTCCAGCACCACAATTCGAAAGCATCAGTCCCCTATCGAGCTTTTTAAACAGACACACACCAGGGAGCTTCAAGGTGAGGAGGTCCAGAATTGGACCCATGGAATCTGAATTTGAAAGCTTCAGAGGTGGTTCTGCTGTGACCAGTGCTGGGGGGGCCCTCAGGGCCAGTCCAGCATCCTGGGCTCCATAGTAACCCTAGCATCCAACAGAGATCTGCACCCAGTTAGTGCCCAACAATTATTCACTAGATTAATGAGTTTCACATCTCTTTTCCTCCTGCCCCCAGGTTTTTACCAACTCTATGCACAATTTTGAGAATACGGTGGAGAAGGTGTTAGGAGATTGAGGGGAAGGAGAAGGAAATTCCATTTCCAGAAAGAAAATGAGGAATTCAGTAATTCCTTGGCTAACTTGGGCTCCTGAAGGCCCTTTTGAATATACTTGTTAACAACTATAACAACTATAACCTTAACACCCTTGCTTTGGTGGTTCTTTATAGTTTTCAAAAGGGATCCTCCTGTGAGCAAACAGGGCAAAAATGATTATCCCCATTTCAAAGATGGCCTCAAGGAATTTCAGAGAAGGCAGAGATCTAAGAGATTATTCTTAGATTGTTTTTAGGAGACTCTTGAGAGTCCCTTGGACTGCAAGGAGATCAAATCAGTCAATCCTAAAGGAAATCAACCCTGAATATTCGTTGGAAGGACTGATGCTGAAGTTGAAGCCCCAATCCTTTGGGCACCTGATATGAAGAGCCGACTCGTTGGAAAAGACCATGATGCTGGGAAAGATTGAGAGCAGGAGGAAAAGGGACTGACAGAGGATGAGATGGTTGGATGGCATCACCAACCCAATGGACATGAGTTTGAGCAAACTCCAGGAGATAGTGAAGGACAGGGAAGCCTGGTGAGTTGCAGTCCACGGGATCACAAAGAGTCGGACACGACTAAGTGACTGAACAACAGCAACAAGAGATTATTCTAACCATAGAGATACCTCATTTATTTTTAGATCAGGAATGTGGCTCACAGAGAGTGAGGAGCTCCTGATGGCCAAAATGAGAACTCAAGTCTCCAGATGTCCATGGTCCCTCAGCTGCCTTAAGGGGCTGACCCTGTGTGGCTGGGGAAAGGGAGGCCAGTGTGGAGGAAGGGGGTTCAGCTACCAGCTTGACAGTTCCACTTCCAAACAGAGCCCCTGTCTCACCCTGCACCAGCTTCACTCTCTTTTTTTCCAGCTCCTGATGTGAAGGAAAGTTCTCTAAGGTCTCTGAGTTCATGGGCCCACAGAGTCGGCAGACTAAAGTTCAGTGCCTGCAGCCTTCTAGTTATTTCAGGTCTTCTCCCCAGTTAGGGCCTTACACTGTGCTGCGTGTGACAGCAGGTAGGCTCTTCCCTGGGGCCTGTGCCCTCGCTTCCAGCACAGCTCTCTCCCAGAGGCCAGGCATTCTCACACTCTCCATCACAGCTTCCCGCCTCTGGCCCTCACTCACACATCAGCCATTCTTGGGGCTCTTTCCTAGGCCCTCTTCTCATTCCCCTCCCCACTCCCTCCCTGAACCCATCTTCTCCCACCCACTCAAAAGACCTCAAATCTGCGCCTCTGGCCCATCCCTCTCTGAGACTTCATGGACCACCATGGTCACATCAAACTGAAAGTCTCAAGTCCTACTCATGCTAGGTCATGTCTGACTCTTTGCAACCCCATGGACTGTAGCCCACCAAGTTCCTCCATCCATGGGATTCTCCAGGCAAGGATACTGGAGTGGGTACCTCCGGGTAACTTCCTGATCCAGGGATCAAACCCAAGTCTCCTGCGTCTCCTGCATTGAAGGTGGATTCTTTTACACTGAGCCACCAGGGAAGCCCAAAAGTCTCACAAACACCCCCAAACTCCTTATGTTTGTGATGAATCTCATCATCAACCCTCACAAAAAAATAGATCTGTCCTTCTTCCTGTATTCCCAGCCTCCATTGCCCAAACTCCAAACTCCAAACTTAGAAAGAGCCTCAGCCTCTGCCACCACCACCCCTCCTGCAGTCCCAAGGATTCTGGTTTATAAGCATCTATTGACTCCTTCCTCAGCCACCACCCAGCCACAAAAGAAGGGCTCTGCTACCAGCCTCCCTGCTCCCCACACCATGGGTCAGGGCACTGCCAGTCCACATTACCTTGCTCTGCTCGGACCCAGGTTCCCTGCCTGCTTCCAGAGGGTGAAGAAAGGGAAGAGTCTTCTTGTATTGCCTGTCACAGCACTAAACTAAGAAATAAGGTTTCATGGTGCTTTTCAAAATTTTTTTTTTTGGCCACAAAATCATAGTTAAAAATAAAATTGCACTGAAATACAGTACACATGCACACATAAATTTTTAAATTATAAAATTTCATCACTCTTACTACACAGGACAGACAGACTCATATTTCCTATCCTATGGTGCTAATGGTAAAGAACCCTCCTGCCAACACAGGAGACAAAAGAGACGCACGTTCAATCCCTGGGTTGGGAAGATCCCCTGGAGAAGAGCATGGCAACCCACTCCAGTATTCTTGCCTGGAGAATCCCATGGACAGAGGAGCCTGGTGGGCTACAGCCCATAGGAGTCAGACACGACTGAAGTGATTTAGCATGCACGCATTCTATTTAAGTTTCTCTATTGTATCTTTTTTTTTTGAAAGTTGCTTGCAACCCAGTGAATTGATTTTGTGACCCACTAATGTGTCATGGAGTTTCCCAGGTGGCTCAGTGGTAAAGAATTCACCTGCTAAGCAGGAGATGTGAGTTTAATCCCTGGGTCAGGAAGATCCCCTGAAGGAGGAAATGACAACCCACTCCAGGATTCTTGCCTGGGAAATCGCGTAGACAGAGGAGACTGAAGGGCTACAGCCTATGGGGTTGTAAAGAGTCTGACACAATTTAGCAGCTGAACAACAACAATGAGTCATGAGCCACAATTTCAAAATCACCTGTCCATTGTAATGGAATTTAATAATGGAATTTGCATTTTGAGCCTGGTGGATAAACCAAGGCTCTTCTGCTTGTGTGGTTCTTTGTGTCGGCAGTTTGGATGTGAATCCCACAGATGAGGTGAGTTCCCCACGGCAGTCAACAAATGTGTGTGGCTGCCAGGGTCTGGTGGATCAGGCCTTTGCGTGTGCCGATACATGTAAGAGGTCTGTATATGGGGGCAAGAGGCATCTCAAGTTGTTTGACCGGAAGTTTCTTGTGTGTAAGTGTGAGTCAGCGCGCGTGCCCCAGCAGGCTCTGAAAGAATCACAATGGAATCCCAAGCAGCGCCTCTCAGTGTTCCTGTGGACTTGACCCCACTTGCCTGCCCTTTCTCAGCAGCCCCCCATCACTTCTGACAGCAGCAAGGGAAGGACCCTTGAGAGAAGTCCCAGGAATCCAACCAAGCTCATGAAAGTCTCTGGAGAAGAGCGCCACCCCAAGGCCTGGTGGGCCCACAGATACATGATTCATGGTGGGGTGGGGGCACACAAGGGAGGAAGAAGGGAGGTGTCCAGGCCTCCTCCCCATGTCTCCCTTCCCCCGTGGTCAGAAAAACATCACAGTTGTGATGTCCCTCTTCTGAATCGTATCTCCAAGTCTCTCATGGGAAACAGCGTGGTGGGCTCCTTCTGTCCATTCAACATCTCCCATGTCTTCCAGTAAGGCTCAGCACATGTAACACTCCCAAGAACGCCTACCTCGCAAGTACGCCTACCACAACAAGGTCTGCAGCTCATATTTAGCACTTCCTCTAGCTATTCTAAAATGCGTAAATGTTCAAACCATAAGTCAGACAAGGGCAGCCTAGCCCTGCTCAAAGCACTCCAGTCACTCTCTGCACCGGGAATGATAACCTGTGTCCCCGCCCACGGGCCCTGCCCCACCTCCAAATTAACTGCAGTGTTTAAATACTGGTTTGAAAAAAGGAAATATTAAGGAGGGAGAGAGAAGGAGGGAAGAAGGGAGCGAGGAGGGAGGAAGAGAGGAAGGTAAATCCTTTGCCAGTTTTCCCTCGAATCTGACTGCTGCCTGCAGAGTCCTGCCACCAGTAGGCCAAAGAGAGAGGCAGAGGCGAGGGTATGGGAAAGAGACAGGTGCCCTACACCTGTCCCCAAAGCAGCAACCAAAGGGCATCACTTCCAGCCTGACCCTCCCCAGGGCCTCAGCCTCCCTCCATCACCCTGGACCCAGCACCCTGTCTCTCCCTTCTCCTTTACACACACCACCTCGAGCTTGGTTCATACCCCATCTCTGAACCCCTTTCTCCTTCAAGAGCCAACTCAAAACTCTTCTCTATGGAAACATTTCTGGATGACTTTTCACTCTATGAATCTCCAGCTTGCAAATGTTTGCCTTCTTTATACTATAAGACATTTCATCATATGGAAACAAATCTTTAATATTTGGAAAGACCATAGGCTTTAAATTCCAGTTCGGCTACTGTCTAACTGTGTAACCTTGGGCAAGTTACTTAACCACTCTGAGTATCAGTGTCTGAAATTACAAAATGGAAATACTGATACACCCTAAAGGGCTGTTATAAGGAGTCAGTGAGATGAGATACATGTAAATAACTTGGAAGAGTATTGGGCAAATAAGAAGCAATCAATAAACGGTAGCTTTTATTATGACATGTGGCATGAAATTCTAAGAAAATAATCACGTAATTGTTTTCTTAATTGCATTTATCTCTACATGAACTAAATGTGAAATCACAGAGGAGGAAACTGTCCTTCTCAAGTCTTATGTCTCTTCCTAACCCCATCCCTGTTCCCGTCAGATCACGCAACCCACAGTCAGGAAACAGGCAAGTCATCAGAACCCTAGGCTTTTCATGAACACTTCCAAGACGCTGCCCACTAGGGCAGGGTGGCTGGTCCAGCTCAGGGCTAAGAAAGAGCTGAGAGAGGGGTAGATTCCAGGTGGAACAGGAGCTAGAAATTCTACTCCCTCAGATTCAATGCCTAGAAGTGGCCAGAAACCACCACAGCCACCCTGCCCACCTACACAAGAGGCCTGCAGCCAGCAGAAACTAAGACCATATAATTTCCTGGAAGGGCTTGGGAAAAAGTCCCACAGGGCTCCCAACCATCTCCCCATGAAGAATGCAATGTTCCTGCTACGTTTATATTTTGAAAGCTTTTGCTAACCAAATAAGCTACAATAATATAATTGTACTAATAAAAATAACAACCACCATTTACCAAGAGACAACAATATTCCATATATCTTATAACTGTTATTCATTTTTAAATCTGTTAAACAATAAGGCATTTATTTTCCCATTTTTATTCATCAAAGGGACATGTACGTCCCAGTCAGAGTACTGGTCCACATGGTCCACATGAAACAGCATCTGTGAGCCCAATACTCTGTAAGACCCCCAGGCCCAAGCAAGGAAATAGGTCTGGCTGGCCAGGGCAGCCTCAGCAGGTGGTGTACAGACTACTTCTGGCAATCACCTGAAACATGGTGATTGCTATAGGCCCCTTCTCCCTGTTACTCTTGTCAAGGACCTCAAGTAAGGGACAGAGGGGGGCAACTGAATGAGCCCAGTCCCCTCATCTTACAAATGATAGATCCATACCGGAAGTAACAAAAGTCCCACTCTCCTGTCACACACCTGGTAGCAGAACACAGGTTTCCTGATCCAAGTGAAGAAAGCAGCCTGGACCCCTCGGGGCACTGTTCAAAGCTGCCAGAGGGCTGTCCCCACGCACTCCCCACCCACCCCACTGGCCCTCTCTGGGCTCCGGGCATGCAGAGAACTCTTTCCATAAAGAGAACCCATCTCCAGTAGGGCACCATCAAGCACTGGCTCGGTCACAGTGGCCACAAATGTAATTCAAATTAAAACAAGGCTAACCAGAAAGCTGGCAAGAAGGAGACTTTAGAGAGCTTTGATGCTTCCCCTAATGACTGTGTTGATACTATTCAATCAGATGTCAGGTATCAAATTCTCTACCTTTAGATTGTTTTGGAAGCTCTTGCTTTATTGATGCCACATATGTGATCAGGGCTATCAGGGTGTATTCTACTCTGTCTCCTAATCGCCCTCTTCCAATGTCCTTGTTTTTAGAAGAAAAGGTGGGGTATCCAAGGGCTATTTAATATATATATATACACACATATATACATATATTACATATAATAAATGAATGGAATCAGGAAACATGCTTGCTACAGATTAGGTCTCCTATCAACAGAAATATTTCTCAGAATGTCTCATGGCCAATGAATTTTTATACATCACTATTGTCTACAGATCTATATTATGGGAGAAAAGACATAAAGAAGCAAGTTAGAGAAAGAGTTTGATAAAAGACACCCCATTGCTAGATTCACTCCAGACATGTGCTCATGCCTTAAAACCAAACCATTTAATTGGCATCAGAGGGGCCTGACCCACCATGTTTGAAATGCAAACAAATATTCACTTGAAATGTTCACTAGTTCCACAGCACCCAATGAAGCACAAGGCTTGGGCTGAATCAGTGGGATGGGGTGGGGTGGGGTATGGCAAGTCTGCTGGCCATGTTTCAAGATCGGAATTTTCACCAACCCAGAATTTTCACATCCAAATGTATCTTGTCCCCTTCCAAAGAGACATGCTGGAAACTCATATTTTATTCCAGCTACACTGCTATGCTTAAAAGCCCCACAGACTATTCTAGAAGTGCATCAGATTGCATGGCACACTCTTTTGAAAATCCTCAGTGGTGGAGAAGTTTTGTCCTTCAGGGAGGATCTGAGTTTGAGTAAGAGTTGAAAGTCGTTCTGAGCCAAGTCTGATGAATAAGGCAAGTGATCAGACTGGAAATGCTATTTTGAGCATTAGTGAGGTTCAGATATAAAATAACAAGACTCCTTTTATGTGTCTGTGATGAGGAGTGTGTGTGAATATATGATTTGTAAACTAGTTTCTGAAAGAGAAACTCTTAAAAGTTTCAAGCAATTGCAGTATTCCTGGAGCAAGGGCATATCCTTTCAAAGTCATTGCTTCAAAGAGGTCAACGGTTATTGGGAAATAGAAATGGGAGGGTACAAACCCAGGTCTGAGGCCATTACTTTGGAGCCCCACGTGGTGAAAGAAAGCAGCGAGGTTCTATCCATAGCTCGAGTAGAATCCACTCCGTGGCCAGGCCCTGGGCTGCACGCACATTAATGGAGACCATCACACTGGGAAGGCTGGAAGGGGGCTGGGCCCTCCTCCCAGGCCTGCTGGCTGACTGGCTCTGTTCTGAATGACACAGCTAATTAAGGTAAGTACTATTGCAGCTCTGGGCTGGAGCTGCCGAAACGGGGCTAGCCTTCCTGGTGTCACAGCTTCCAGATGAATCCATATTTCAGGGGTTAACAGCTCATCTGTAAATAAAATAAAATGTCCTCTGGGCTGCAGCCAGGTAGCCCATTCCTGCCTTTGGCCTGAATGTGATTAGCACATTGGGGTGAAGGCAGGGAGGGGGTGAGAGGGCAGTGGGAGAAGGGAATCAGTTGGAGATTTTTTTAAAACCCTCTGAGAAGTGATTTTGGTGACTAATTTCCGAAAGAGGTTCCCCCTGGGACACTACCTCCCTAGCCCCCTAACTTTTAAAACTAAGTTCATTTTGAGGAAAAAAAACATAGTAAATTGGCTTCTTGTGGCTCAAGGCCCCCTAAACAGAATCAGTAAGGCCAGGGCACCAGACAGACCTTGTGGGTGCATAGGTCTTCCTTGTACTTGGAGAGTAAGGTGGGAATAAATGAGGCTGGCTTCAGGTTGTGCCCCCCAGTTTTTGTCAGAATCTCAAAGATGAAACCAAAAAAGACACAGCAAGCTAACACGAACTGTACCTGTAGAAGCAAATAGGCTAGGAGGTTTAGAAAGCAGGAAAGGCACAGGCACCTACATGAAAACAATGCATGAAAATCTGGTCCTTCCACTAAACCTAGCTTTAAAACAAACAAACAAACAAAACAAAAAAAAAACCCTGCTATTTGAATACTCAACTGTTGTTTTATTTTCAAAACCAGGTTTGTGTATGAAGCCCCTGCATCTTCTTCAAGGTAGTCAGGAGCTCTGCTAAAGCTACACAAACTACATTCTCCAGGAAGCCTTCTGCCTCTTGAGAACATGCTCAGAAAGAAGTAAACCTGTGCACCCACCCCCACCAGGCAATTGTAATAATAAAGTGAAGGCAACCATCTTCACAAATTTTTCCATAAATCAGAAACTCTTTGAAGGTAAAATGTTGCTTATAAAATAGCAAAGTGGCATCATTTAGGCGTAACCAGTGACTATGCAGCAGAGACCTAGGGATAGGTTTTGTTTAATTTTCTGAAATACCCTAAGTGTGAGCCCAGGTGATATTTTTATGTCTCCTTACGTGCCTGTCTATTTAGTCTCTTTAATAAGCTTGGAACGATGATGCACATGGGTTCCATTAAGGGCTTGAAAGTTTTCTCACATCTAGCCACACAAGAAATTCCTCCCAGTATATCTAACTTGTCTGCACGTCTGCTCTCTTGTTAACTTTCCAGCAACCTTTCCTTTCTTCACCCCACTTTCAGCATGTGGTGAAGGCATTAGCGAGGGTCGCAGCATATTATCTCCCCGTTCCAGTTAGGTGAGGAGGAACAGTTGACTGTACTTTTAAAAGTGCAGTCAGCTTTGGAAAGCATGAGGGTTTCTGTCTTTTGGGCAGGGCTGGGGGCAGCGGGGCGGGGAGGGGGTGGGGGGTGGCGGTGGTTTGTTGTTGTTGTTGTTGTTGTTGTTTTCACAAACAGCCCAGCTGTAAGAAGCCTGTCATTTCTCAGCCTGTTGTAGAACTCCAAAAGCCACACTCTAGCAGTTGTCTTCCCACACATCAAAAAACAACCACCACTCCCCCCCACACACGTACACACAGCTCAGCTTCCATATTTCTAATGCTTTCCTTCAGAATACTTTTAAGAAATTATTCCTACACTGGGCCTTCCACAGAGTGCGTAACACAGACTAAGGGTTTTTCTAAAATCCAAATCTGAGCAGGAATTTTCTGTTTCCATGAAAAGGTTTCTAAGATGTGCACAGAAAATGAACTTCCAATAATTGTCTCCACCGTATTAACACATATCTTCTGTTGGAAGAAAATCTGTAACCTCATCAAGGAATAGAATTCAAATAAATTTTCATTGTCCCACTGCACAAAGCTAAGCTTAGGCGAGTCCTAATTTGTTATTCATTCTTCTTGTTTAATTCATAATTTGATGCTAAATGTGGTGAAACAGCAGTGCCCCACAAACTCAACTGCATCTGTTCTCAGATACATTTCTTGCAGCTACACAGGCTTATGTTTTGCACTAAAAATGTTTTTAAGCTCAGAAGAGCAACATAAATGGAGGGTGAGTTATTTTTTCTATGCCTAGCAAGCCAACATTAATCTCTCTCCAAATTTTGGGTTCCGTTTTTAGTTTTTTACTCTCTTTTACTCTTTTTTCTCCCCATTCTGGCTAACTGTGCTTCTCAGTATTTCCCAAACCCTTATTTAAAGCAAAAATTCCTCCTGACAAATGTTTTTGGTTTAAAACTAATGTTTGCCCCAACTGGGTTAATGCCACAGAAGCTAAAAAAAAGGTTTTCAAAAAATATTCCACAACCTGATTTTTAATTTACTGCATCATCAGCTACTTTTATGATAATATTTATTCTACTGAAACAAAACCAGCCTTAGAGGGGAAAAAAACAAACACCAACAAAAAGATAGTTTATTTTTAGCAGCTTCATTCTCACTTAAGGTGGCTACCGAAAAGGCAAACAGTCTCACCTAGGAACAGTAGTTTCTCTCCTCTATTTTTCTTTCTCTCTTCCTTCCTTCTTTCCATTAATTTTTTTCTCTCTTTTTTTCTCAGTAGCTGAGTTAATCACATTAAAGGTTAGACTTCACAAAGTGCAGTTAACAAGTCTCTGTAAGAAGGCTTTTAGAAAGAAACACTCCCCACCCACCCACAGAAAAAAATTTATAGAGTGGTGATAAGTGTAAATAGTCAACCGTGGTCCAGATGTGCAAAACCCCGAAATGAAAAGAAGTTTAGTGACTACAGCACTTCATGAGGTCAAGTTTGGAAAATTTGGCTCAGAGGGCCACGATGGTGAGAGTGTCATTATTTAGGAGTCAGGAAAGTAGGGAAGGGAGACAATAAAATTGCCTCGAAATTCAGGGAGTTTCTTCATCTCGGGTGCTTCAGACTGTTTTACTCCAGAGTTCACTGTTTTATTTATTTATTTTTTTTTTATTTTTATTTTTTTTTCAGAGTTCACTGTTTTAGAGACAAGTCAGATGGGAGAGATGGCAAAGCAAAGTAAGCATTCTATGGGTTCCTATGGGTCTCTATATCCTATGTTTGTTCAGACTGATTTCTTAAGAACTAAGCATTCTAGTGAGAGACAGTTATGCCTAGCACTGTGCAGATAAAAAACACCCTTGAAAACCATGCCCTGAAGATGCAAACTGTAATGGAAACTGAGCCAGGGCAGTGGGCACCTCCCCCTACCCTTAAGGAACTGCTTCCAATCAAAAGGTGAGCCCCTCTGCATGCCTCCACATTTTTAAGCACTGGCCTAGATTAAGGCAGCTCCAAGCCATTAGAATGGGCCTTTCCTGAATGGAAAAGACGTTACTGAAGTTTTGCCTGTGTTTCTGGTAGAAAATGGCCCTACCCCAGGAGCACCGTGCTGGTTGCTCCTCAGCAAAGTAGAAAATGTCACTTACGCATGAGCCGTGACAACAGCATGTACAGGCCCGCACGTACGCTTTCCTCTGCCGAGCAGCTGCTACAGCTGCAAACTGCAGGGCAAGATCAAGAGGACTAAAGAGGCCAACGACCCCACATCCACAGCGCTCTGGCCATGGAGCACTGCAAGAGAAAGTTCAGGTTATGTCAGGATGTTTCCCCTGGAAATGAAGGGGAGGTTTCCTTTAAGCTCCATAATTAGCTTGTTTGAAAGCTCTCTGATTCACCTCTCCACCCTAATTCTTAAGATCATGAATTTTGCATTATTCTATGCACAATAATGCACATAAAATTAAATAAACAATTTAATTAATTTAATTAAAATTAAATATTAAACATATTGTGTATAAGGAACCTGCGCCTTTGATTTAATTGGGCGGGAGAATCCCAAGCACTTTGGGTAACAGCAGAAAATAATTAAAAACAACAAGTACGTTAGCCTCTGGGTACAAGAAATAGTTGGGAGCCTTCTCTTGAGAAAGGTTTATTTAATTAAAATTAAACTAATCTTTGGAAAACATTTGATAAGCATTTCATAATACAAATCATAATCCAAAAAATGAGGCTCAGCCTGCTTCTTCACAATACACGAAAATTGTGTTAAATAATTTATCTCTGGCAGTAGCTACTTTCTCCTTTATACACACACATACACACACACACACACAGAGTAATTCAATAGACAACATGTTTACTAGGTTTGAATTCTAGGTAATATTTGATTCATTTAAAATCTAAGATAAACATTAGCAAAGCGTATTAAGCGTAATACATCCATAGTGAGAATTTAGGAGACAGTGCTTGATTTCGAACTGGGTATTGATTTTCAGAGTCAACAAGCCTCCTTCCAAAAGCATCCTCATGAATTCATTTAAAAGGAAAATGTAACTGTTTTGGCAAATCACTATCGTGTTAATATTAGTGATTTTGGCAAATCAGTAATATAGCCCCAAACACTGAAAGATCGCGGTCCCACAGTCATCCTCAGATACATTTAACTCACAAGGCATCGTGGTTAGTGCTTCAGACCAGGAGAGGAAAACCATTTATATTCCTGCTTCCCTCCCACCCCCAGTTAATCTGACTAGATCTGTTATTCAGTTGCAGAGAATTAGATAATATTAGACACAGACCACAAAAGAAAGTCATCAGATACACACACACTACCCTGCTAACTCTTCCCAGGGCCTGACCTGCCAGAACCCCAGACGTCCATCGTCTTTACTAAACCAGGGCCCAGTTTGACACCTATAGCCTGAGCAGGAATATCACCAAAATAAGTTTGTGGTCCAATTCCAAAATTACTGAATGCCTGCATCTCAGCTAGCAAGTACCTACAGGCATAACTCTAAGCCTAAATTATATAAATGCCAATTGTCCACCTTTTAAAACATCACATACCCCTAAAGAAGACCAAAGTTAGACCATCCACTGACTCAGGTAATTCCCTTCACTTCTATTTCTGAATAACTTAGTTTATCAGAGGATATAAAATATTTTCTTATATTCTAATGATTCATAAAGGATAAAGAAACTATATTCACCTCAGAGATCTGTTGGGAGCATACAACAATGCATTTTTGTTTTGTCCTTACAGCAAAAGATTTTCAATGTATGTCTTGACAACAAATCATATTCTCCACTGGTCATATGTAACCTAAAAATCATTGTGTGGGCTGTACATACCCACAGGTGTCACGCACATAGAAAAATATGAGTCAAATGTCGTTCTACCTACACCAGGTCATTTTATAGTGTCTTTGCTTTGTAAAGAAAGCCATGACGATATGTAACATGCTATTTTATAAGCAGTAATTCATAATGGCAACTAATAATTATTCCTACAACATCACGCATTCCTCAAAAAATTCAGCTAAGCTTTTAACCATTTTCCCTGTTTGGTTCAACTTTTCTTTGATCAGAAGAACAAAGTACCATTGGAGACTTACAGTTGGACTGAGAGACACGGCGATCCAAAGGGTGGCCTGCCTATTACCAGACTTAAAATTAAAAGAAAAAATCTGGAGATGGGGCAGAGCTAAGAAGGATTGTAAGCAAAATATCCCAAAGCCACCTCCAGTTCAATTAACTCTTTCACATCATTATTGGAAAAGAATGCTTAACCCTCTAGAAAACACCCTGTGAAGAGCCTGGTGCAGCCCTGGCTCCCTCCAGCCAGGACCACGGCTGCAGAGGGTTTCTCTTCTGCCATCCAGGGCTTGTCAATGGTGCCCTTCATTTGCATGTCAATCCTTTTACATGATTAATATGTATTTATTGACCAGAAGGCCTTCCCAACCTAGGACAAAGGGAGACAGGCAGTCAGTCCCCTTTTATAGGGCAGCTATAACTTTCCTGGCAGGACTGACAATTGTGCACAGAAATAATTCTCTTCCAGATAAAAAGTTCCCACCATTCAGACTCATGAAGTGATGGAAAGAAAACAATCTAAACTGGGCACCATAAGCTCATGTGCACCCTCCACCCCTTCCCCCTAAAGTCATTTGTCTCCATTTCCTGCCACAACTGGAGAGTGTGGACAGTTACTTTGAAGACCAGAAAAAAAAAAATGACCCAGAGTCTGAAGTTTTTACATCTCGTTGGGCCCACAATGGCCTCTGAGGCTGAGGTCTGCCCACAGGCAAGGCCTGACCAGAACCCTGAGTTACCTGGGGGAGGAGACTTGCCTTCTTTCCGATGAACGTGAATCTAGAAACAGGATGAAGCTGCATCCACCACAGCCCACAATTCAACTCCTCATCAATCTTTTATTCACTCAAATAAGCGTCACATTTCCCAGACTGACATGTAGAGTTTTATTTATTAAACAGCAAATTCCATTTTTATAAAAAGATCAGCCTTGTATCAACCATGAAAGATTCCCAGAAATTCTCTCCTCTTATATCTATCTCCTCACTCGTCCCACATATGAAACTAAATAAATAACAGCCTGGATGGTCAAGCAGTGGCATAAACTTCCACTTTCACTCTGGCATCTGCCTGTCTGAATGTCAGAGATGAGACTCCAGATAAGTTTAGAAAAATTGTGCACAGTATTACGATGACTTGTTTGTCCTGACGCCAAGGATATTGAGTCAGAACATCCAAGAGGGTTTTTTTTTTTTTTTGTCTTTATCCTGGGTGGTTCTGGGACTTACTCAGTTTGATTGTTGGCTTCCCACTTCTGAGGGTATTAAGTTCTCCACCCCACAGGGAGGCTGACAGCTCACTGTCTAGGGTTTCCAAGGAAAAGTGCATGAAACCATTTCTTCTATAAAGTCCTTCACTGCAGAAATTAATAAGAAAAAAGGGACTTTCCCTTTAGGTTGAGGTAGTTCATAGGCAGCCTCCACGTAAGCACTGTAACCTCTTGAAGGAAATGCACACACGTTTATGAACACCAACAAGAAATCAGTCACCTTTTCACTTCAAGGCCAGCTCCGAATTCCTCCCCAGGATTCATCATCCTGGGACTTTATGAAAGGTACTCATTAGAGGTAAACTCACTTGATTTTAAAGCAGAATTCTGGGGTGTTGCTCCTCCCAGTCTGTCCCTTACCTACATCCTATCGAACTCTAGGCAGTTGGGAACAAATGGTACGCTTTGCAGGAGGACTTGTCACAGGCTTGCTCTCCACCCATAGTCTGGTCTGGACAAGGTGAGGGAGGGAAGCAGTTTAAACAACCACATGGCTGTCTGTCTGACTTCAGCCAACCCCTGTTTCATTCACGGTGTCATTTTTACTTAAACTGGTTTACATGTATAGACTGTGCATAAAAGAATCCCAGAAAGAGTCCTAGAATTCCAAGAATGTAAACTTCAAGGGCTAGGCCTGCAATGGTGAACTTACCACAAGCAATTTAACATAGAATGGCCCCATGGATGTTCATAGGCAGGATGTTTCAAATTTCTGCCCAAGTTTTGCCCATACAGAAATGTGATGCTTATGTTGAAGAAGGTATTTCCCTTAATAATAACCTCAAAGAATATTGCCCTGAAATAGACCCGGAGTCATTTCAGAGATGCTCCTCTAGCTTCATACTTTTTATGTGATGCCCAGAATGTCAGGACTCCCCCTGCATCCATCCCTGTTCCCAATTCAAGGTTACACTTTCAAAAGCTTCTTGAGACTACTCCATACAACCACATTTCCCAGGAAAAATATCCACCAAAAATTCAGACATGAGTGTGGATAGCCCCTGAAAACAAATACAAAGACAAGGAGGGAAAGTATCATGAGAAATAGAATATAATCTCTAAATTCTGTACATCTGTGCTTTATTCCACTAACCTGAACAGATCTATGTGTTAAAAGTAGGGAAATAATTTTTTTCCTGAAGCTACTGACATAAAAAACTAAGGTAGGTGCACCTAAACCTGCCTTTGTTTTCTCTTTGACAGATCATAAATTCAGCTAAGTTAACCAACCAGAATCAGTCCCAGAGGTATTGCCTCTGATATTATTAAAGTTAAGGGATGGGTTCCGATGTTTACAGTATTCCAAATAATCAGACTTCAGGAATTCACATGGCTAATCTGGAAATCTGGGCTATACCATACCAACATGGCACCTGGGACGCTAAGAGTGCAGCCCACCAATGCCCACCTCAGGGCATCACAGGCACTTGACTTAGGTCAAGTTCAGTTGATTGAATAATTTATCAGGATACAACAGAGGTTTCCCTCTAATGTTTGTTATCCTTAGAAGCCAATCTCTGTTGGCCAAAGAATACCTTTTAATTTCAATTCACTGACTCCCACTTCATACATTTGGTGGAGTAAAGGAGTGGAAACCACAGCATCCCCCCCCACAAAAAAAGCCTTCTAAATTTGAAAGAAGATTGAAAACTCCTGAACACCTCTATTCTCTCTTTGACCCCCTCCTTATCTAAGATTGCAGGCCATTAATCCAAAATGGGCACTAAAGCATTCTGGTATTTGCCTTCACGTTAAAATAACTGAACAATTAATGAAAGTTGACCACTGTTTGTGCGAGCAGCAAGCCCTCTCCCTTTCTTCCCCGACTTAGTGATGCATGATCCGTGATCGTATCTACTCACCGTCGCATCCCCTCCCCATCCAGCTGGCTCTGTCATCCCTTACTGCATCAGTGGAAACTCCCCAGGCTCTGTGAGGTGACTTTGCCCTCAAAGAACCATTAAGACTGCTGCTCTTGACCACTGAGGACCTTTGTGGTAAAAAAGTCATCATCTATTAAAGGCAGAAAGGACAACTACAGGGGCTTGACTCCATCGCAAGCTATAGACAAGTCACCAGCCACCTAATAAGGGAAATGCATCATTTCCAGGATGGTCCCTATTGATACCCCAAGGCAAGTCTCACACACTTCCATAAGGTGGCTTCTTAAGAAAAACAAGCTCCTCTAAAACATAAGCAGAATTAACTTCCACTTTCCCTGCAACCTGTGAGCTGGATAAGGTGAGAGAAAGAAGGACTGACAGTCCCTCCTGGTTATCCACCACCCCCCTTGCAAACAACAGCCTTTGTGTTGGAGGGGCTCCCAGCATGGGATAACTGGAATGTGGGCCTGCCACTGTGTTGGAGTTAATAATACAGTGTCACAAAGGAATTTAAGCCTGAACTTGGGAAATTCTCCTTCTAGGAGTTTATACTTCTTCCTCTTCAAACTTCACTGCTCTGTCTCAAAAGAATAAGAAATCTTTATCGTTTTTCCCCCTAGAGATCATTACACTTCTTTTCAACCTCCTCGTTGTGAGATGACCAAAGAATCACTGATTATGGAGAAGGCAAATCGCCTGCAATGTGTGAGACCTGGGTTTGATCCCTGGGTTGGGAAGATCCCTGGAGGAGGGCATGACAACCCACCCCAGTATTCTTGCCTGGAGAATTCCATAGACAGAGGAACCTGGAGGGTTACAGTCCATGGGGTAGCAAAGAGCTGGACAAGACTAAGCAACTAAACAACAACAACCACCAAGTCACTAGGTGAGTTTTGTACATCAAAGATAGAAAGGCTCTGGATCTACTTCCAAAAGGACCCATCGAGACTGCATATATGCATCAAAATAAAACTGTGGACAGAGAGTTGTCACTATGGACACAAGCCCTTGACCGCCTGAGCATGGAGAAGATCAGGGAGGGCTAGAGGGTTGGAATGAGAAAGTGAATGAGGTCAGGACAGCGTACATGGGTCTCCTGGCTCTCCTGGAACACACTGCAAATTCCAAGGAACTCCACTGTAAATAGAAAAGGGAGGTGCAGCATTAAGGTTAGCAGTGATTTGCACTGCTTTGGGGACCCATAGACTACAGCCCATGAGGCTCCTCTGTCCATGGGATTTCTCCAGTCACATACACTCAACATCACAGGGATCCTCAAGAGTAACCCTCTGGACACCCCTTTTCTCCAATCTCAAATCCCTCAATTCTCAAGTCAGGGGTATGTAACTAGGTCTTTACTCCAACCAGCGGGAGCTTGCTGGCTGCAGCCCCAGCGAACAGAGCTCTTCCCTTCCCCAGGTAAGCCCATTGTAGGGGCTTTTCCCGACGATGCTGTCTCACAGCCAAGTGAGCTTGTGAGCCCAGAGACGGCTGAGGATCCGAGACAAGGAACTCGCTCGCTTGGTCTTTGCCGGGCAGTGTTTGCCATTTGCGGGAATAAATGAAGCATCGGTAATCTCCATAATAGAGCTTTCACGCTTCATTCTCTGAAACTAAGTTGGAGCTTAGACAGAAAGAAAAAAAGGAGGACTTTTAATTTAAAGTAATGATCATCAACACTCTGGCTCTAGAGAATCTCTAGGGGAGGGGTCCCCACCCTACCCCCAGGAAGCTGGAGGGAGGGCCGCGGCTCCCGCGCCTCACCAGGCGGGTCTTTTTGCTTAGATTGGTGGGCCAAATCCAAACGTGAGCAGCTCTCCTGGAGTAACAGGAAGGAGAGAAGCCCAGAGAGGGAGAAATATCCGATCAGGTTGTCCGAGAGAAAGGAGAGCAAGCCCTCTCCACCGAGGCCCGGCCAGGACTGGGGGCAGAGGCGTCTTCTACACAAGTCAGCAGTCCTCACTTGAGTTGCGCGGGGCGCTGTGGGGGCGCTTCCTCAAAACCCCGGGTATCTCTGGTTACTTTCACCCGCGGCAGCTTCGGTTTGGGGTCAAAGTGTTTGCACGTGGGGTGCATGGAACATAGAATCTCGCCCACCTGGAATCCCCTGATCCTGCCTAGTCCGAGAGCCCCAATAGTTCTATCCCAAAAGGGAATTTTGTTCACTTCAGCTGAATGAAAGTGGCGTCGGGAGGCTTTGTCCTTCCAATTCTCTCCTCCCCTAACACCCCGGGTCCCCTCACTCCCTTGCCACTACGCAAACCCACAACCCTAGACGTCTCACTCTGCAACTCCAAACAGCTCGACCCTGTTAGGGCATTTTGGAGAAGAGATAAGAAACTGGGGCCCTAGGAACATGAAACTGGGGTTTGGCCGTCTTCCCCCGAGTAGGTAACTAGCGATTCCGACGGAGCTCTGTTTCTGCCCGCAGAGGGACAGCGCACTTGAACCGACCCTGAAGTCGTGAGGCTAGCGTTGAAGGCCAGAGCTCAGTCCACAAGGGGAGGAGGCGGGGGAGTTGCAGCCAAGGACCGAAGGTCCTCGCCCGGCCTCCGTCCTTCTCACGCCCGCCTAGCCGGCCGCACCTTCCTGGAAGCTCTATAGGGCCTGGGTGGGCGCCGCTCAGAAAAGATGCTGACCAAGGGCAAGAGGACTGCGCTAGTTTTAAAGAAATTCCATGCAAACAGTTAACCTGAGGGGGAAACCACAGCTGTGCCTAGGAAAGCGAATTGGCCAAATATCTCCAGAAAAGGAAAGGGAAGATGGAAAAAAGTCTGCCACCTGAAAGTGGGCGCTTTATTGTGGGAAGAGGCGGCAGGGGGCAGGGCTGCTGCAGCAACTTTTTCTCTCGCCCCCCAAAAAAGATCCCTCATCGGGGATTTCGGAAGGCGCTCACCTAGTCCAGGAAAATGCAGGTGGCGGCCCTTCGCGGGCCAGGTTCGCCCCAGCCAGGCACCAAGCAGGCAGGCGCCCAAGCTCTCGGACGCCAGGGCCTCCGGGCCAGCCAGGGCCGCGCAGGGCGCCGAGCGGGCT
>NW_011495032.1:4694334-4701695 GCF_000754665.1 Bison bison bison
GCGCCTCGTCTAACCCTTCAGGACAAGTTGAAACAAATAAAGTCGGGTCTCCACAGCCTGAGGTCCACCCCTCCTCCTTCCTGGTTTGACCCCAGGCCCGGCCGCTCCAAAACATGGTTTGCGCAGCTCAGATTGCCAGCCGCTGCGCGATACCGCCAGGGCAAAGGCGCACCGCCAAAGGAAGGGCGCTTCCCCAGGGGCCACGACTTGGTAGCCCGGGAGTCAAGGGGGCCGGGGGTGACTGGGGAACGTGGTGGGAGCGGGGAGCGTGGCCGCCTCCAAGGTCAGCCCCGGTCCTGCGCGCCGGCCCAGGGAGGGAAGCGAGAGGTCGGAAGTCCCCGGCCTTCCTCATAGCCTCCAATCCCGGGAGCAAACTTGGGAGCCGGGCCACGGACCAGAGGAGACGGAGGGCAGGAAGCCAAAGAGACGCCCAGGCACACCCTCCGCAAAGGCCGAGTCCGAGTGGTCGGAGAGGTTGACCGCAGGAGGGCAGTCTTCTGAACGAAAACGGAAACCTTGGAGCAGAGGACCAAGGAGGAACCCAGAGGCCGGGAAGCCCATAGAAAATTACTGAAAGGAGAGCGAACCCGGCCTAGACACAAATCGAAACTGTACAGAGATAGTCGTTTGGGGGAACCCGGGTAGGAGATGCGGGAATATTGGCGCCTGCGGGTGGAGGGAGGCGGGTCCCTGTCCATCACCCGGAGCCCGGCGCCCGGGCAGCCCTCTCTTTGGCGTCTCCATCGAGCCGGTGGGCAGGATCCCGCGCTGGGCTAGCAGAATTGGGGTTTCGAGGTTCCCCGAGAGAGGACGAGCCCCAGATGCTCTCCGATCTCCAGCCTGACTCGACAGGTCAGCGCAGTCCAAGCCTACGGCCTTCGCTGCGCTGACCGGAAGTGCATCTGCGAGGCGCCCTCCGCAGACCGCGCTGGGCGAGCAGGCAGCTCCAGCCAGGCGGGAGAAGCCAAGGTCCGAGAGGCCAGGGGCGGGCTGTGTCAGCCGAGCCAGACTGGGCTCAGGAGGGAGAGGAGATTGTGAGGGTAGACGCTGCTGATTGTGGTGGGAAGGGGTCATCTTGAAGACCTCCGGGGAACCTAATCTGAGACCAACCTGGGTGAAGTGGGATTTGAGAGCAAGAATTCGAACGTGAGGTACTAACTTGAGAGAAGAGTGGGAGGTTGGAGATGGCGGCTGAGGACTACTCCTACTTAAGAGTTCAGAAGAGAAAGAATAGCCTTTAACCCAAATCCACCCCATCCCGACTTATGCAGAAGTTCTCTTACTGTGGAAACATAGCACACCGGGAGAATCGTCCTGGTATTTTATGACATATAATTACTGTGTAAGCTTTAACGTGGTTTGGTGTGACTTTGGCAAGAATGTCCCTGGACCTCACTTTTCTTACCTGTAAAATGGGGATGATAATATCCAACTCAAAGAAGTGTGTGAGGTTGAAAAAAGTAAACTGTGTCAAATGGCTAGCAACGTGGGACACTGGCTGTCAGTAAATAGAGAATCTGTTATTATTTTTAAATTTCTGGATGTGTCTTCTTGTAATGATGAATTTTCATCTTGGATGAAAGACTGTTAACGGCCGCCTCACTGCAGCTGGAGGGGGGTGTGGGGCAGCAGCAGGGCTTTATCAGTGGTTTCCCACTGCATTCACTTCATCAGTGGGTACCACTGTGTGCCTTCCGGCCTGAATCTGCTGGCCTCTCAGTCAGGGTCCTAGCCCACTCTTGCAGTCGTCTGTCCTTGAGGAATGTTCAATTTTAGTAGGTCTGTCTCTTCCTTGGATTCCTTCCATCTCACCTACAGGGGTCTCCCTCCCCTCTGCGATGTAATTGCTGTTCCTGGGGTGCCAGGAGTGAGTGGGAGAGGGCGGGGGGAAACGGAGTGGGGGTACTGAGTGCACCCAGGATGGCGCTTCTCACCACCCCTGCACTTGCACTTGCATGGCAGCTGGGTCTGGGAGGAATCTTCTGGTAGCTGCTAGTCCCTGAGAGATTGCTTGCGTGTATGCTCTGTCCCCTGGCAGAATTGAGTGGGGAGGCTTGTGCTCACAGCTTCCCCCAGCACAGGGCTCCTCCTGCATCCTCCCACAGCCGCCCCTCACCCCATTCCCACATCTGAAAGGCAAATCTGGAGCATGGATCCAATCCTCTTCTCGGGATAAGCTGGGTGTGTTTGAGCATGCACAGTGCTCCGATCTCTGCTTTTCTGCAATCCATTATTGCAACCTGAAATCTTTCCAAATGTGCTCACGGCAACCTACCCCATATCTTTGGGAAGAATTCCAGAGTGGAGGGGCCTGCTCCATCTCCAGAATGGCATCTCTGGGAAAGGCTGCATTTAGAAGCAAACTCAAAGTGCAAATTATAATGGCCCAAGACTTACCCAACTCTCTAAGAAATCAGTTTCAGAAGTCTGCCCTCTCCTTCCCTGGATCTGCTTCACCCCCAGGAGGTACACCTGGGAAGGTGCAGGGTAGGTGGGAGGGAGGGATGGAGACAGGTGTAGCAGCAGCACATTTGTGTCTGAGCCCAGAGTCTCTGGGGAGAGAGAAGGGGCTGCCTTGACTCCAGACTTTCCACCCCACACAATCAATCCACTCACCTTAGTCCCAGTTCTCTGGTGGCCTTCATGAAAAGAAGTGGGCAGTCTAGTGTGTCCCCAGCCCTGGAAACAATGCCCTGTCTCTACACTGGATAGGAGCAAAGCCCATTAGCTGGGGCATGCAGATATGTATTGGACACCAGCAGGTGTACTCCTGGGTCATGTAAAAAAAGGGCCAGAAATTTCTACATTGACCATGGCCATCTGCTTGCTAGGAACCCATCTCTGTATGTCAGTTCTAGATATCTAGATACTTGTTTGTATATTTGCTCATATTTTACATAGGTGTACAAGTATTATATATGTGAGTACATTTTTTGTGCATTTGGATATGCAGAAGTATGTGCACATGTGCTGTATGTCTATATATGCATTGGTACCACCCACTCAGTGACACTCTTGAGGCCCTTACTGGACTTAGAGGAAATCTGAAGATTTTGCCTCTCACTTCCAGTATGCTTTCACACCCTGCCAGGCATTTCCCCTCCCACCCCCGACCCCCAGTTAAATGAAACTTTTTATTCCAGACTCCCTGTGGATCCCCTCCAACAATTAAATGCCTGGCCTAAATCATTTGGGGAGGAGTGGGGGCTGGTGGAGTCCCCAGTCTTGCCCCTTTCCACAAGTTACCACAATTCTTTCACCTGGGTTCAGAGTAAAAGAGAGAAGAGGTCTCTGGTGGGGTGATGAGGGATGGAGCGGTACTTGGCCACCTCCCTCCAGATGGAGTGAACATGATTTCCAATTTAAGCCATGGTGACATAGAGATTAAATGGGCCCCAGGCTGTGAGGCAAAGCGAGGAGAGGGGTCTTCAGGCTCGCCATCCCCTTCCCAGCCTGTGCCTGTTGGAAGATGAGGAATGAAGGTTGCCTGTATTGCCAGAGGAAGGGCTTTCATGAAGAAGAAAAGCAAGGCTGACCTTTGGAGAAACAGATGGCCATCCCCAGAAAAGCCACAGCAGACACTTTCACAGGGCAAGGAGTTTGGGGAGGCCAGTCTCCCTGACCCTGGCCTTGGCCTCGGCTTCTTGGTGTCAGCCAGGGTCACCCCTACCCTGCAGTTAGGCTTTTTTACTGAGGACATTGGGGCATCTGGAAGCCCTGTCACAGGTGACAGGGCTGTGGGGGCCAGATGGGGGGCAGGTTAGTACAGACTCTTTCTCTGTGCCCTTGGCAGCCTGGACACACATACACACACCCACAAACACTAATCGCTATTGGTGCCTATACACTCAAAACACACTTACACCTCCCAAGCCTAAATAAATATATTTATTTATCAGTCAATAGCACCTCTATACAAATGCCCACGTGCAATACAACCCACAAACATACAAGCTAACACAGACCTACAATGTACCACCATACACCCGAATACCCCTTCTGTAGTCCACCCCCTTCCACACCTCCTCCTCCTGACCCTACTGAAGGAACAGGAGTTTCTGGCAAGAGAACAGAAGAGACCTTTGCCCTCAGAAAGAGCCAAGGATCAATACTGTTTAGACTTGGCTAGTGTGTATTTCCTCCTGGGCTGAGGAAGATTTAAGTTTATGGTTCAATCCAATCTTTAAAAAAATAGGTAGAATATAAGGAAGTTGGGATAGCACACTCTAGTATTTATTTCGATGCAGCCCCAGACTTTAATACACAGGCAGCTGGCTAAGCCAGACCCATAAATCAGATAAATCAATGCCTGTTTATGATTATTATTACTTTCTTTTTTTAGAGGGGGTGCATGAAAGAAGTCTGACTGGAGTCCTCCTTCCCTAGTCTCTGCCCCAATCAGGAGGAATAAAAATGGGGATGGGGAAGAAAGAGAGAAGATAGGAAAGTCATACTGGACCATTTCTTGAGGACCTCAGCCAGATTTCAGAGATAAAGGCAGTTGTAATGAGTAGGTGTGACAAAGAGGAAGACACAGGGGGACCAGAGGAGCCATGGACCAAATGTTTAAGTTCTCCAAGCTTTAGTTTCCTCCTCTGAGTAAAGAAAAAAATTCTATTTACCCATAGTGATAGGAAGACAAAAGGAGATAATGGGCCAGAAGTCAAATTACATAATACTGACACATCCATGCAATTTACCAATATAATCCTGGGGAGAGGTGACCACCTCTCTCTCCCCCAGAGGGAAAACTCTTGGCTTTGATCTCCTGGTACAGATAAAGAGGGGCCTTAAGGAACAGGATGCTTCTTGGAGTTACTACTCAAGTTGGCCCCTGACTCTGCATCTGTGATCTTGAGGGACACAGGTATCCTAAGGGGCCACACTGAGGAAGGGAGAAGGAAGAGTAACTCAGTTTCCATGCATTTGGATAGAAAGATTCTCTGTAGAACTGGGCACCCTAACATCCTATCTGCCTGTGGCCAGATTCTGGAAGGGGTACCCTCAGCCTCAGATCTCAGCCCCAAAACCAAAAGCTGTGGAGAACTTGAAGATTCTGGGCTCCTCCCCTGCATCGCCACCCCAAGAAAAGCAAAGGATATACTTCCAGTCACCAGAAAACAACTGGCCCAGGGAAGGGCCCACCTCACTGCTTTCAACTCTTCACTCAAGGATTGGGTGAGCATCTATTATGTGTAGAGGTTACTCTACACACCCAAAAAAGATGTGAATGGAATGCAATAAAGTTGGGAACCCATGGCAATGTGAAATGTGCTCTGCAACTCCAGGCCCCTGAACCCCAACCCCTCAAGCCCTTCAACAGGGACTTCAACACTCCCTTGGCTTCCAAGGCCTGACACCTGGCACTGTCATTTCACACCCAGCACAGGCCCAAACCAAGGTGAATTTTTCAAGAAAGGCAGACTGATCGGTCATTCCCACTCTCACAATAATCAATCCTGCAAAAACAACAGGAAAGAAACCCAAGGAAAGAGCACAGAAGCAGGGTTCCCCTACATGCACAAACACACCTGCAAACACAAATAAGCACATGTGCACACACTGTGAACTCACAAACATCCAAGTATGCATCTAATTACAGAGACATGAACATCCAATCGCATAATGTTCACATAATGCAGAAATACACAAAACCCTGTGGGCACCCAGATGTACCAGTATTCATCTACACATGATCACATATGCACCCGAGTTTTTGGGGACACCTACATATCTGGTCATATGAGTATAGCTGCATACGTACATACTACAGAAGAGAAAGAAAAACGGGGAGAACAGAATTTACCATTTAAAAAAATCCTGGACCAAAGGGAGATTAGAAGGGACCTCCCCTTTCTCTTCCTAGTCCCTGAATGGTGGGACCCAGTGGCTACCCAGGAAGGATAGGCCCTAGGGTCTGGGACAAGTGTTCAGACATTTCCCTCTTGGAAATCTGGGGGTTCTGGGGCCCCAGGGGGCTGGTGTTTGTGCCCCCCTCTATCAGAAAGCAAGCCAGGCTTTGTTGGGATTGTGAAAGGAACTTCGCTTATTAGATTTGGGGCAAAGGCAGGCCTGTGTGCATGTTGAGATCTTCGCCCCAGAGCAATCCCTGTAGCTGACTGAGGGGTTGCAGCTCCACATGGCTTCTCTGCATCGGGGCCTCCTCTCCGGACTTCGCCCACCATGAGTCCTGCCAGGTTCCTGTGCCATCCTCGACCAGCCGTCTAGACAACCGAATCACTTCTCCATTGGAAGAGCAGTGAAGTCCAAACAGGCCAAGGTGGCCCTCGCTTAGTATTCCAGGCAGCCCCTCACCTCTGCCATGCCCCGGGAAGTCCTTTTGCTTCTAAAGGAGAAAACCTCTAGCAAGACTGCATCAGAAAAAGAGACAGAAAAAGAAAAGAAGCAAGCTGGAGAGAGGAGCAGGTTGAACCAGAGTATGCTGCAGCCCGGCTGGTCCTGGCTCCGCGGGAAGCAGACCAACAGCTCCGCAGTGTTTCCGAAGTCAGGACTGGGGTTTCCGGCCTTTGGTCTCCTTTGAATGCTATCAGAGACCAGGCGTGTCCCGCTAGACCCTCCAAACCCAGGCCATCCCCGGGTCCGAGCCATCCCTATCACCGCGCCCTCCTTGTACCCTGTATTCGTTGTGCGGTGATGGATCTTAAGGCCTGGCGGAGCCTCGGGGCTCCGCGCTCGGTGTGTACCCGCTTTGCGCAGGGCCGCCCTGTCTCTTCGCCCTTCCCCAGCCCGCAAAGAGGAGGGCCGTCAGGCGCTCGTGAGCACAGTGTACACTTTATTTCAGACTACAGGTTTCTGAACATAATAAAATCTTTGGCTTGTAGCGGCGGTTCAGTCTCGCAGTCTGTGGGGTCGTATTTCTCAACAAGTCTCCGGAAAACGAAAGGGTCGGGGACAGGACAGACAGACGGACAGAAGGGGCTGGGGAGATGGGGGAGGGGGAGAGGCGAAGGGCAGACACGCAAGGAAACACACTCTCACGCACACAAAGAAAAGTCCCAGAGAAACGGAGGGCCAGCGATGCGGGACGGGAGGCACCGGAGAAGCAATAACATTCAAAAGAAAACGAAACTGGGCCAGGGGCAGCGAGGCGGAGGCGGGGGATAAAATAATTATAATAATTATAATAATTATAACAATAATAATAAAGGAGATTAATAAAAAGTCCAGCAAATAGAGATCGCTACACATAATTCTTTTCCTTACCTGAAATTAAATATATACAAGGTTGTAAGCGGTTTGGCTAGATAGAGCTTTAAGAGTTCGTAGTTTTCGCCCCTTATACTGTGAAGAGAGAACTGATCTTATTTTTCGATAGCACCTGTCTGAGTCTTTCTCCCTTT
>NW_011495032.1:4701922-4705469 GCF_000754665.1 Bison bison bison
GCGGCTACTCGCTCTCGTCTTTGTCCTGGACCGTGGTGGTTGAATGGTTGTATAGTCCCTGCGCCATGAGGTGCAGCGCCAGGCCGTTCTTGATGCCCGTGGCTTTCTTGATCTTGGCGCGCTTGTTCTGGAACCAGATCTTGATCTGGGACTCGTTGAGGCTGAGCTCCTGGGCCAGCGTCTGCCGCCGCTGCTCAGTGATGTAGCGGTTCGCCTGGAATTCCGCCTTGAGTCTCTGCAGCTGCTCGGCCGTGAACGCCGTTCTCGGCCGCTTGTCCTCCTTCTCGTTCTTCTTCTTCTTCAGCTTCCTGGTGCGGGGACCTGCAGCATCGGAGGTGGGGACAAGGGACAGAGGGCAGGGGGGAGAGGGCAGAGGAAGAATTGCGTGAGAATTGCGGAGCGGAGCTGGAGCATCTCGCCCCGGGCTTCTGGGGCGATAGCAGAGGCCGTGCAGCTCCTCCCGCCCACGAGCCCCTAGATCAATCTGCTGGCTACTGGGGTCGCTGGGTTCCCCTCTGGGAATCCTCTGGGATGCCAGAAGGGTCACAGAGGAAAACTGGCTTGCCCAAGTTGTGTATGCACCTCACACCTCAATTCAGAACAGACCAAGCCGTGATAGGTTTAAATCATAGAGTCCAAGATGGAAAGATATTTGGAGCCCTATCAGGCCCAACCCAGAGTTGGAGGTCAGGAGCCTGCTGTCTTCACAGACTTGGCATAAAAAGAGGCTCAACAGTGGAGTCATGAAGACTGGGATAGGACTGCCCTGCGGGAATTGCCAGCCTGCGAACTATTTTTCTCCCCCTCCTTAAGAAGCGCATCTACACCCACACACCTACAATAAGACCACATCTGCTTGTTGCTACGGACTCCAGAAAACAAGGGGATACGGAGGGCGATGTGAGAGGCTTGCCTAGCTCCAAAACATTCAGCATCTGTTCTCTCTACCTGCTCTTCTTTCCCTCTGGCCTAAAACGAAGCCCCTTATGGAGTCCCAGGAAGACACTGTCCACCTGCTTCCTGGAAAGGGGAGAAGAGGCCTTCCCCCAGTTGTATGCCTTATCCACATGCCCAGGCCCCTGGGGTCTCTGCTTTGTCCCTTGGATGGTACCAGTAAGAAAGAAAGGACCCTCCCCATCCTACACCCAGTGGCACAGGCAGGTCTCTCCCCCTAGTCCTTCGGATACAGAAGCTGCAATCTCAGGATTGAAAACTGAACAACAAAAGCAAGTCAGAGCTGTCTTTTCTGCCCACCTATGGTGATCTGCAAGAAAACTGCATTCCCCCTCCCCACATCCAGAAGCAAAACAGGGGCAGAGGGACAGAAAGGGTGGGACAATCCGGACAAAAATCTGTGCTATGCCCTAAGATGGTTATAGGAAGAGGCCACAGGAAACCTTCCTAGGAAAGTGAAGGGTCCCTCAAAAATAGTCTGGGAAGAGGGCTGGCTATGAAGCCCAGCCCTGAAGAGAGGAGGAAAAAGAGGCCTCCACACGCAAGTCATCTCTAGCATTTATTTGCTGGGCCCTGTCATGGTTATGGGAGCTTCCTGAGCTGAGTGAAGTCCCTGTCTGGCCTGTTAACCTCTAAAACTGTCTGGAAAGTAGGGTCTGCACCGGCATCTTGAAACCTAGTGACAGAGGGGTAAACCAGGCAGCTGGCCTCTGGGGCAGACCAGCTCCAGGGGTCACCAGCTGTCCTGTGACAAAAGAGTACAGGCCTGGCCGACCACCGCAACTCAAGACTGGGTTGAGGTTCCTCTCCCTGAACTGCCCCTGCAGGATTAGAAACCAGCACCCTGCCTCCCCAGGCTTGTAAGTAGGAAAGCAGCCAAGAACAAAGACAAGCCCCACTCCTGAGCCCGATGAAGAAAGCACTGGGAGGCGGGGTGAGGGGCCAGGAAGGCCTTGGTTTAGGTTAGTAATTAGCTGGTTGAGCAGAAGTGGCCCAAGAAATGTGTACAACCTCAGAAAGGCCCCATTGTGAGATGGGCATCTCTTAGGTTGTTAGAGCGTTGTGGCAGTTGTTTTGTAGCTGTTGTTGTTGTTACTGTGTGTATGGGTGCCGTTGCAGAGGCATGAACACTTGTAATAAAATCGTAGCCTCCTGGCCAGCCTGAGCCGCACAGCCTGACAGCTCAATCACTCTATCCATCAGGCGAGTCAATCAAAGCAGCTTTTCGGAGGTTCAGGGAGCCCGATGTGTCAATAACGGGGCTCGAGATGGCGGGGGCTGATAGCGCTCATCGATCCGCGCCCGGCCAGCAGCGGAGCAGCGGTGGGAAGTCAGAGACCAGTCGGAGTGGAGCGCCGCACCGCGACGCCAGCCCGGCCTCCTGCCAGACCGGGGCGCGGAACCCCAATCGTAGGCCAGAACCCCTGCCGCCCTCCTCGAGGCGCCCATCAGCCTCCTGGGAGCTGCGGTCCCCGGAGGCGGGCAGACCCCAGCCTCCTCACCAGGGGCCTCGTGGCTGCCCCTGAGTACCTCTCGGCCTGGGGTTCTCCAAGCTCCAAGAGGTATGTGGGGAAAGGGCCAAAGGAAAATTGAGAAAAAAGGGCCTATGGCTAGCAGAAATTTGCTAACGGGCAGATGTACGGAAGGAAGGAGTGAAAAAAGGAAGGGGCAGGGCCCGGGAGGATGTGCCAGGCGGGCCACGGAGAAGCTGAGGTGGGGGCTGGCTCTTATGCCCTCGGCCCAGGTCTCTGGCCTGAGCCTAAGGTATCTTCTGTCCTCTCCCCCGTTTATCTGTCAGTTCCAGAGAATCGGGAGCCAGGGGCTCTCGGCACCCACTGTTTCCGAAACCGCCTTTCCCTGGATTCTACCCAGGCGGGTCAGGCCCTTTTGGCTACCCGGCTTGCAGAAGAAGGACAGCGATCAGACACGTTTCTCTTTCTTCCTGTGTCTCCTTACATCTATCTCTATGCAAATGATCTCTCTGCAAAAAATATCGATACGGTGTTTATGTCTGCAAGGACACAAAGCGAAGATAATTTCTCTAATCAAAGCCTTGCTCAGTTTCGGCCTCCGCAGGATTTCAGACCCAGATCGCTAGGCCCACCTTCCCGCTGATTCTAAAAACCCCTTTCCCTGGAAGAAAAAGCGAAGACTGATTGAGTCTTTACTAAGAATAATAAAGGTAAAACACAAAGAAGGCGAGAAGGGCTCGGAGTTCAAAATTGAAGGATCCTACTCCCTGTACCCTGAGCCATAACCTCCCGGGCGGTAGTCGCAGAGCCCAGGAGCACAAAACTGGGTATAACACTCGGTAGTGACTGGAATCGAAGGTGAAACGGAGAGAGCAGGCATGAGAAAAGAGAACCCTCGGGATCCGGCACGCACGCTCTCCCCAGCCCGGCGGCTGAGAGTTCTACCGGCGTCTGCCGGGCTCACCGCTAAGCCTAGGGCTGGGTACTCACCGGAGGACGGGCGATCGGAGTAGCGCGTGCAGTAGACCCAGGCGGGCCACACGAGGGGTTGCTGCGAGTCAGTTTTGACTAACGGGCCCGACCGTTGGCTGAGCCCATTAGCAGTATGGCCGGGTTGCTGT
>NW_011495032.1:4706332-4706819 GCF_000754665.1 Bison bison bison
CAGCGGCCCGTGGGGGTGCGCGGAGGAAGGAGGCCGGCAAAGCCCCAGCGAAGGCACGGGGCGGGTGCAGAAAAAAAAAGCCCAGGCGCCTGGCCTGGATCTCTCGCTCTTATCGAGCAGATCTCGCTGTCTCTCTCTAATTTGTAGATATCCAGATATGGAGACACTTGGCTATTTCTTTTTTCTTTCTGCAACCAGAATCAATTTGTTTTAAATGGGGAGTAAGCCACGGTAAAAAGAGAAAAAAAAAAAAAAACAGGAAAGGAAAAAGAAAGAAAAAAATCTCCAAGAATTTTTTTTTTCCTTAAAGATAAAAAAAAAAAAAAATAGTCTTTAAAGTCTAGCCATTTTCCTAGGCAGTAGTGAGGGGTTTGACTTCCCCGAGTGTCACGCTCAGCTGTGCCCAGAGCGCGAGGCTGGCAGCGCCTTTAATCGCCTTTGCTTTTTTTGCAGGGAGAGCGCGTCTCCGCCAGCGCCGGGGCTGCTT
>NW_011495032.1:4708290-4711921 GCF_000754665.1 Bison bison bison
CACTTTCCCGAAGCGCTGCGCTAAACCAGGCCCGACGTGATCTCCTCAAACCTCCCAAGTCGTCCCCCAAATCCACCTGAGGGTCTCCCGGGTCCTCCTCAGTTCTGTACCCAAGGGCTCCCCGAAATCTCCCGGTGCCCCACCCATTCTCCCCGAAATGGGGGTGGGATTTTATTTATATTTAAGTTCGCAAAATTGAAATCTTTATCCCGCAAGCGAGCGTGGGTACTTAATTAAATTCTAATTAGGACACTATCAATATCCTATTTAGCCGCGTAGCTTTTGTGCGCCGCGGTCCCTTTCAGCGCCGTAAATAGGGTCTCGACGCCTTATCTCGCCTGCAGGAGACGCCTCGAGAAGGGCTGCGGAAGATAATTTATAGGTTTTAATTACTCTTCATTCCGCCTGATCAGCTTGGCGTTCATCACAGGCTTGTGAATAAAACCCTGGTCAAAAGCTCTGTCACATCGCGCTGGCAAGACGCTTAATCAAAGTGAGCGGCCCCGCGCGCCGCGCGGCCCGGCTCCTCCACGTAATTTCCAGCCAGCTGATAAAGCCAGCTGAATAATGCGGCGGCCCTTTGGAGACACCATTTACAGAAATGACTTTATTGACGGCTTAACGTCGGTAATTCATTTTACCTTTCATGTAGTGGAGCCCGGATTTGTTACAGTAATGGGATGATAAATGCACCCGCGGCCCACGAGCTCCGGCTGGATTAGGCGGTGCTCCTCGCGCTCGGTTTGCCCCCCCCCCCCCACAACAGCATCCTCCCCCAGGCCAGGCCTCCGCCGACGCTCCGCATCCAGAGCCACTTGCTCTCTGAGACCCCTACTAGGGCCCGCGCCCTCCTCTCTTATTCCTGAAAATGAACACATTATTGGGAACTTTGTGTTAGCGGGTTGGTGTCCTGGCAAGCCTAATAGTAGGGTGTCACAGTGAGCAAATGTTGAACCAGGTGGGTGTGTGAGGGTCCAGAGGACTCGGAGGGTGCCCAAGAATGGACATGTGGGTGAGGAAATACGGGCAGGGTGAGTTGTTTGTAAAAGCCTGTAGGTAGAGGGGTTAAGTGTTTGTGGAGCAATGTGTGTGCAGGTGTGAGTGCACTTTTGTGGCAGTCTTTTAAGGGGTACTGGTTTGTGCCTTTGAGAATTTCTACCAACTTGATAGATGTCCAGGAAGAGGTGGTCTGTCAGGAAGCAGGTCGGGAGAATTTTCGCAAATCCAATTGAATCCTTTTCTTCAAATGCCCTCTGCTCCAGGGCCAAAGATATGGAAGTTTAGTTCTGAGCTGTGCCGCTCCGCTGGGGCTAGAGGGCTCACAGAAGGCCACTGACATAGCTATATCTCTGCAATAAATTGACTGTCCCCGAGTTCTGCCAGCCCACATAGAAGTGGAGAATGATGAGAAAGAAAAGGATTTTTAATGCCAAAAGGAGCATTTCTTTCCTCACTTCATTGAAGGGTGAAGGGAGCCGAAAGAAGCTTTCAATGGTGGAGGGTGGGGTAAGCAAGACAGGGACCCCTCTCACCCCTCCTGCCTCTCTCCCGCTCCCAGACTTCCTCCACTGAAGCTAACTAACCAGGGCCTGCCACTAAGCAAAAGGCACCTGGCCAGAGGGGAAGTGTTTGTGTGTTTGGGGGAAGCTAGAAAAGTTTGGGGACCATAAGTAGGAACTGATGAGTAGTAGAGGCTGGGATACTGTGCCATTGTTTTCCAGTCTTGCAAAAACCACTTATGGATTTGGAGAGTGGCCCAGGGCTATGGGGGAATGAGCCTATATTTGTGTCTATTGCGCTTGTGCATCTGAGAACCAGAGACAGAAATGAGTCCATAAAAGCTTTGTTTGTATGTCTCTGTATTTGTGTGCATGGCTGGAGGCTAGCGAATGTACACATCAGTGTGTACACCTGAGTCTGCCCCACCAGCTGGGTGCAGTGAAATGTATTTGGTGAAGGTTTTGGTGTACACTGTTTAGAAAGGAGAAGTCTTCCACCATCCCGCATTTCCACAGAACTTTAGATTTCGTTTAGGCAGAGACAAATGTCATGGTCCTGCCTGCTTCCACCTGTCTTTCGTGGATGGGTGTGAGGGGGAGAATTGTGAAAGCAAACCCTGCAGCCTGGCCAGGCGTGCATGCGTTGGGCCGAGAGTATGAGCGTGTTGCATGCACACGGTGGTAATCGCATTTCGAGTGTAGATCAGATGGCAGTGGGGCCTTGTGGCGCGGGACATGAATGAGTTGTCGCAACACAATAGCGCACAGCCTTCCTACGGGGACTGGGTGACCAGCGGTTTTGTTGGGAGTGAATGCGAGGAGATTTCTGCTACAAGTGCCTCGGTATTATTATGAGCCGGAAGGTCAGACTATACATCGCAGGTCCCCAAAGCCTATAGACCTTGGGAAATGTGGGGCCTCGAGCCACGTCATTGTACCTGACAGTCCTTTCAATAGACTAATTCAATTAGCGCTTGGGAGTTTTGGTCTTCATTTGGAAGCGATAATAATGTAGGGGGTGAGTGGGTGCAGGGGGATTCCATGGGTATTGGTTAGGGATCCTAAGCGATTGTACCCAAAGTTTGAAGCAGGACTTGGGGAAGCAGGGGAAGGGATAAAGCTGAGATGGGGGTATGTGGGAAGCAAACCATAGAAATAAAATGCTCTGTTGACTCTAGAAATTGGGGCAGCTGCTTTGTTTATAGAGACCCTAGAAGACTGGAGGTGGGCAGGGGATATTTCTTTATTTCTGTGTGCAAGAAGTATACCCACAAATGTCCAGGTTCCTAAAAAGCCCCCCAAAAGCCCGCTGTTGGAGGTGGTCACCTTTGAGGATTTCAATATTTGAATTTATGCACCCATCATCCTGCCTTCCCTCAGGGTTTTCTCCCTTTTATGGAAGGGAGAGGCCGTTCACAGCACGGACTTTTTGTTCTAGAAACAGTTTTGGTTTCGGGGTGCTTTTATCCCCTTTAAAGCTGGGCAAGCAGAGAAAATGAAGCCCTTTCTCTGTTTGACTATGGGAAATACGGGAAACATCTCTGGCGATTCCCGAAAATTGCGGACGCTGTCGGCGCCTGATTCCCGGACACCGGGGTGCAGACACCAGACCGTCGCTTCGGGCGGGCTGACTTGTCGACTTAGGGCTGGATCAAGGACTTGGGGAGAGAGATGCAAGGCCCCTTGGCACAGATTACGGAAAGGAGCCTTTACCTTCTCCTCTGTATCCCCAAACCGCCCTAAAGCTGTACCACGCGCCCCAACCCCCCGCCACCCGGGAGCCAGGGATTTTAGAGCTCAGGGCTTCCGAAAGCAAGGCGATTATATATCCTTCTCTATATATTTTTCTTCACTTTAATCAGGCATCCCGCCTTTCTCCTTACAAAGAATTCCACCCAAACCCCAGAACCGAAACCCTAATGTTCATCCTCACAGCCCCCTACACCACCACCCCCGCCTAAAAAGAAAGCCCAGAGTAAATTCAGCGGCTACGCTCGAATTTTCTTCACTCCTTTATTTTGCTTTTCGCCCTCTCTCACTCCCTCCTCCTGCCCAGAAGATTCCCAGAGCTTGGCGACACCAGGCCGAGGGGGCCTGCTGCCCATCCAGGTCCCCACCTGTCCGAGTGGCGG